>NW_007231941.1:140404-212242 GCF_000164805.1 Carlito syrichta
TTTTGATTTATTGTAGAGATGAGGTCTCACCAAGTTGCCCCGGCGGGTCTCAAACCCGCGGGCTCAGGCAATCCACTCACCTCAGCCTCCCAAAGTACAAGATTACAGGCTGAGCCACCGAGCCCGACTAAAAGTGTAATTTTAAAGTGAGGGAAAAAACACCTAGAACTAAAACATCCTTTCCCTAAAGAGTTTTTTTTTTTTCTTTCTTTTTTTTTTTTTTATTAGAGTTAGTTTTTTTGGCATTTCATTTTGCATTGTAAAATGTAATTATAATTTAAATCGTTCCATAATATTCTATCATGCAGTTATGCTCTAGAACTAATATTGAATTAGTATGCCCTTGTAGGATTATTCTAGTCATTTAAAACTAGCATTTGTCTGTATTGTTTCATTGGGCCAGCATTTCTTCTGTGTCCATGAGTCAATACCCATCCTATAATACTTGTATGCTTTCTCTATATATATCTATTCATATATATTTAAATATTATTTACAGGTGGTTCACTCTTTATCTTTTAATATTGCAGATTAGAGTTGTTACGTAATTCCATAATTTTGACTCTTTGATATATCTCTACAATTCACATTCTTGTGCATAAATTTGTTTGGTTTATCTTGTTCTTCTGCTGACATCTTATAACCAGTCAATAGGTATATAAACTATATTGATTTTTCTTGGTTGTTTAAAAAAAAGTGACCAATCATAACAGAACATGTTGTCTTTAGGAAATGAGATTCTATTTTTGAAAAGTAATTTTTCATAACAATGTGTTTTAGATGTTTGGTAATGAAATGGAATTAGGCCTATTTGAAATAGTGTTACTATTTGGAATTAGGGGTTGGTTATACAGTACTTTCTTTAATTTTTATCTGCTTCTATTTAGAGTGGTCTAGAATGCCTGTGTTATTGGTTCAAGGAAAAGTTTTAAAGGGATTAAAAATACTTTGTTTTTCTAGCAGGTATTTGAGGTGATAAGTTTTAAACTTATCGTTTGTGTGTGTGTGTGTGTGTGTGTGTGTGTGTGTGTGTGTGTGTGTGTGTGTTTCTCAAATACACCTCATTTTCTCAACTGTTAAGTATGATTTTTGAGACAAGGTATTGTTTTTTACATTTCTGGGAATTCTTATAGAACATAGAACAATGCTGGGACTAAACTAGATAATATCTTGTAAATTTGACTCTGCTGATAAAACATACACTTATTAATTCTCAAGTTGCTGAAAATGCTAGACATTATACTTTTTTTTTTTTTGAGTTGGAGTCTCACTCCTTTGCCCAGGCTGGGGTGCAGTGGCATGCATGATCACGGCCACCCCAGCGTCAACCTTCAGGGCTCCAGCAATCCTTCTACCTCAGCCTTCCGAGTAGCTGGAACTACAGATGCGGACTACCACGCCCGGCTATTTTTATTTTAGTGTAGAGACAGGTCTCGCCTAGTTGCCCGCGCTTGTCTCGAACCCGTGGGCTCAGGCAATTCACTCACCTCGGTCTCCCAAAGTGCTGGGATTCCAGACAGCCACTTAGCACGGATGACATTTTACTTTTCTTACAAATCATTATATGTTTGATACTCTCAGATGCCATCGGTTAAGGCAGGTCAGAAGGGACACTTGTGTGCTTGCTTGTGTGGCCACCTGGTTTATTATAAAATTTTCTTTTTACCTAAGGAAATATTGTCCCTAGAATACAGCATTAATTAAAACAGATCACACTGTCTTTCTGAAATATTTCAACTTATAAATTAAAACAATATTACAGAAGCATTATTTAGAAACACAGCTTTATTTTCCCTACTTCTGTAAAATCTTTAGAACCAGGAAGGGATTAAAATGTGCATTCACAAAGTGCTTCCTTAATCATCAATTTATTTTATGTCTCTCGAAAAACTCTGGAGGACGTCATGTTTGATTTAGCACTCTTAAACGGCACCATAAAGTTGAAGTTGTTAAAATACCTTGCAGATTTATATTAGATTTCTATTACCTATCCAGTCTTCTGTTTTGGGTATCATGGAAATATATTAGGTAAATAAATTGTGACTGATTTCTAATGATTTATGTGAATGTTGAAATGACTTAGGTAACATTTAGTGCAGAAGTTGATACTGTTACTCATGCCAAACATATTCCTTTTGCAATAAGAAGACAAAACTTCTGAAATGAAAGAAATTTAAAATATGACAGATGTATTCTGGAGGTAGTGAAAATAGCCCCTAAAGCTACTGATACATAAGTTTGTGCACTAAAGGAAAGATAATTCATAACAGAAACAACAACAAAAACAGTTTGCACTTTCACTCCTGATTCTTGATATAAATTGAATATAAATTAGTAAACTGCCTGTAAACACTACTTGAACAATGACTAATATTGATAGTCTACTTTTAAGTTCCCTTGAAATTGTTTTGCTTGCTTGATAAAATCATAACAAGGGACATAAAGAGATTGTTTTAAATGTCGAGTGAACTGTTTACGCGAGCAACTACATTCCCATAAAAGGCTGATCTATAAATGCTAACATTTATGTTGTTCATTATTTCTGTGTAGTCACCTCTCCAGCATGACTGTTGCTTGATTTGGCAGAAGTAATGGAATTTTAAAAAGCAGTTGCATGAGCAAATATATCTATTTTCCAAATGTACATATTTGCAATTTAGCAAGTCATTTACTTTTGTTTAAATATTCAAAATTTTGTGGTGTGTGTATTGTACACATTAGGATTTTATGTATTTTTCAAATTACATATGTGTATGCACACAGAGTAAAGTTTTAAATACTTTAACAAAAGGTAAATATATACATATGATATATACTACTTTGTATTAATGATTTCCTTTATTGATCTTTAAAAACCAAATTTATTTTTTAATAAAGTGTAATCAAAAATTGGAGCATAAGTTTTTATTTGTAAATATTTCTACAATTTAAAAGTCTTGCCAACTTCTTTAGCCTAAAATTTATCTTGCTTCCCTCACAATGCTCTTGACCCCAGTAACACAAAATTTCTTCTTCTTTCTTAAATATATTATGTAGTTTCTATAGTACATGCATATTTCTCTATCCAAGACACCTTTGCTCCCTCTATCTATTCTTGATGTTTCTTCCAGCCTAATTTAGATTTATCTTTCTGTTTCTCTTGCTCTTCCATCTTGAGATTTGTCAAGGTATGCTGAAAGTATCATCCTCTCTTTCTCAAAACTTCATTGATGGCAGAACCTGGGTCTATATTACCATCTTTCTGATCTCACCCAAAGCCTAACATGGAGTAGCATGCAAGTCAAAGCTGTTGAATGAATGAATAAATGAACAGAATGATAACTGCTTTCTAAAGATGATTGAGTGTAAACAAAAAGGTAAATGATCAATCTTTCTGTGCATAAAAGGTGGTTGCTAAGATTGCAATTAAATCTAAATGTGAAGATTGTACTGCATTAAGAATAATGCATTTAACGCACTTCCAATGTTTCTATCATGAAAGCAACCCATCATCATGAAATTAGAATCTGCAGACATTTCTTTTAAGGTGTGTATAAACGTATGAGAAATTTATGTTGTTTCGATACATTTGATGTTTTAAATTCTCATAAAAACATAGTTTTTAAAATCTATTTTATAATATATTGAAGTTTCATTGATTTTGTTAAAATATTGTTTTATTATAGATATAAAATCAATCTGAAGATTAATCAAGATGATGACATAGTTTATAATGTCATGGTTATTATCTGTACTTTTTCATAACCAACATGAAATACAGATTTGGTTCTGAATAATTCATTTCTATAAAAACATTTTAGACAAAAGATCTTATAATTGAGTAAATAATGTGAACTATCTTTTCATAATGCTTGAATTCCAAGATTGTATTCATTACTTTGTTTTTTTTCTGCTATCTTCCAAGAAGATTTGGAGACATTTTCTAATAAAAATGTGCAATAAATTAATGGCAAAGAAGAAGTAGACATATAATTGAACAGGGTCATATATGTATGCAGATTTTAAGTCTGATGTTTTGGTTCATTCATTCAATTTTTTTATTGAATGCCTGGTACATAAAAGGCACTAGTTGTTGAAGTATGATGGTAAGTAAACAAAAACAATAATAAGATAAAAACTAAAAACATGTTTCCTATTTCCATGAAATTTACTGTCAAATAGGGAAGATGCACACTCTGAGATATGTAAATATTTACAGTGCAAAGTAAAATATACAATTTCTTGATTCAAAAAAAGAATCACAAGAGTGTTTCCTGTAGACTGTGATGTTATGGTGATTATCCATTAGGCCAGGACTTTAGAGCTGTGATATGAAAGATAAATAGCAGCTGACCAAGGGAGATGAAGAAAGCTTATTCTATTGGGGGGGGAGAGTTTATGCAAATCTCCTATTGTGGCAAGGAAGAGAAAAGCCAATGTAACTATACGTAACAAAAGACTACTAGGATGAGGAGCTAAACAGGAACCTCATGCAAGCCATGCTAAAGATCCTAAGGGTTTGGAAATTATTTTAAAAGCAATAGGATGCTATAGAAGAATTGTAAGTAAAAGGTGACTTGATCATATTCATGAGTCTTATTGTTCCTTATTGACAATGTATTGAAGGGAGAAGAAGCAGGAAAGCCTCTTATGTGCTTTTACATTAATCCAAGCAAAAGGGGCTGGTGGCTTGGATTAAGGGTGATGGTTAAGGAGATGAATAGTTGGCTTCATACATCATTCTGGGACCCTTGGGAACCAAAGAAAAAGAAAAAGTAGGTCAATTTTAAAATCCATGTTTTTAGAGAAGGGAAATTTCTTCAGGAAAAGGGATCATTTTTTCCCTACAATTGTGTGCTGAAAGAAGGAAATTCACTAATGACTTTATTATATGTATATTAATGTTTATTTAAAGAAAAATAAATTTCAGGGTTTTGGGGTAGTATTTTTAAGAAAACCTAAGGATACTAGTAAGGCCTGCCTTTTTGTTACTGATACATAAAGAATGTACATATTTCCAGGGTACATGTGGTGTTTTAAGGCACAACTTTTAAAAACACTTTTGTAGAGATTATATCTTAATTGTGAACTGTGGCCAACTACATTTTAGAGTCTTATTATATATACTATATTATTTTCATATATCGAGCCACTCACAAAGGTTTAACTGAACATTTGACTATCACGTACCAAGGAATGTGAGTCAGATACTGCAAATAAAATGATAAACATAAGAGAGTTTGCCTTCTTTGGGTTTTATCTTCTAAAAAAGATCAGATATTAGAAAAACACATATGTACATAGTTAAGAATTAAATATGTTTTCTAAATTTAAAAAAGTGCATGAGGCCAGGTGTGGTGGCTCAGCCTATAATCCCAGCACTTTGGGAGGCCAAGGTGAGAGGACTGCCTGAGCCCAGGGGTTACAGACCAGCCTGGGCAACTTGGTAAGACCTTATCTTTACCATTAAAAAAATCACAAAAACTAGCCAGGCATGGTGGCATGCATCTGTAGTTCCAGCTACTTGGAAGGCTGAGGCGGAAGGACCACCTAAGTCCAGCAGGTCCAGGCTGCGGTGGCCGTGAGTGTGCCATTGCACTCCAGCCTGGGTGGCAGGGTGAGACTCCAACTCAACAAAAAGAAAAAAAAAGAAAAAGAAAAAAAGAAGTACATGAGAATCATAGTATGTATTTGATTTAGGCTTGGGATCTGAAAAGTTCTCCGTGGGGAATACTTGTCTGAAACATGAAGGGTAAACCAGAAGAAAAGTAAATGTGTAAAAGCATTAGAGGATCTGGAAGAAACAATAGTAGCTGACGCAAAGACTATGCTTATTTTGAAGAACCCTTTAACAGCAATGGAGAGAGACACCAAATAATCTCTCATTCTCTAAGGCAGCCTTCATGATGTTTCTTTACTTTGCTTTCATCCTATGATCTTCAGCCCACACTAAACAGATAACATCACCTCCTATTTCCCGGGGGGCTCGAAAGGAGAAGAGAGTGATCTAAACTTTTGCAAGACTTTGTTTATACGGCTAGATATGAAAAGTAGAAAAAAATAGAATTTACTATGTATAGAGACTTTAAAGACTTTAATTCTTTCTTATGTATATATATTTTTTCAGTTCATGCATCCTTTGTGAACCTGTTAAAAGCTATGGAACTTCCCAGAAAAATACACAGTGAACATTCTGTTCATACAACCTTTTACATATAAATCCAGCAGTTCAAACATTCCTCTAATTCATTCATAAACAAACTTTCTTCAGATTAAATGAATCCCTGTTTAAGTATCCCTGGTTGGAAATATCTTAATAAAATAGTGAAGAGACAGGAAGACAGTTAAATCTAAATAGAAAAATAAATAGGATTGTGTGTATCCTTTTCTGGAATTTTAAAGTATGATAATGTCTAAGCTATATAAATAAATTTAATTTATGGCTTAGCTACAGATCATATATTTATCATTTACTCACAAACACAAATACATAGTGGTTGGAGATTTCTGAGTCCCAAACTGAGATTTGGGGAAAAGTTATATTTCCTTTAACCTTCACTCATTGAACCAAAATAACAGGATAATCAGAAAAACAGGACATTTTACATTTAGACCTGAGATTTGCTTCTTGTCCTACTGCTTAAAAAAAATTCCTTAACATGTTTACAACTAAGATTTCTCTTCTTTAAAATAGGAAAGGATACCTAAGACAGTGTCCTTGTGAGGATAATGCATGTGCATTGAGTGAGAGATTTAAATTTTGTTTTGTACTTGAAATTATTCTCTTAAAGATAGCCTTTTCTCAAGTAATATATAAAAAATAAAACTTTGTTACTAAAAATAGATATTACATAGTATGTTTTATATGGTACATGCATGCTATGATCAATATATAGCTTGGTATATCATATATTATACTATTTTATACTATCATTTAACAGGAATTTCATATACACTGTATTTGTAGTTGTGAATAAAAACAGGTATGTCATTTGGTAAATATACATTGGGCTATGGGAGGAGGCAGGTGTGGGTGGGGATGTGGATGTAGTGTTAACTTAATTTTCTTTCCTTCTTTTTTTTTTGTTGGAGTCTCACTCTGCTGCCTAGGCTAGAATGCAGTGGCACATTCATGGCCACTGCAGCCTCGACCTGCTGGGCTCAGGTGATCCTTCTGCCTCAGCCTTCCAAGTAGCTGGAACTACAGGCGTGCACCACCACACCCAACTAAGTTTTCGATTTATTGTAGAGACAAGGTATTGCCATATTGCCCAGGCTGGTCTTGAACCTCCCAAAGTGCTGAGATTACAGGCGTGAGCCACCAGGCCCATCCTAGCTTAATTTTTATAAGGCCAGTGAGCCTTATAGGCTGGTGAGTTTAAGCAAACAAAATCCATTTCTTTCAGATCCCATGTCCTCTAGATTGACTGAAAAAAAAATCAATTTCCATTAATGAACATGGTTTACAAGCTTTGTGGTTAATAGTTTATATGAATGGAAAATTAAAAAGTAACTTTGTACTTACATGGTTAACTATCTTGGGAATTTTTAGAGTTACATACTTACCTCTGTCAGGGCACTTCACAGTTACATGGTTGAATATACTGGGGACTAGTTTATGAAAACAAAAGATAAAGTTACTGTTAATTTAAACTTGAATAAGCCCTTTACCCTACTTGGTTTTTCTCCTAAGAGTTCTATTTTATTTTATTTTTTTTAATGTTCTTTTGTACAGGAAAGGTGTAAATATTCTCTGAACTCTACTTTTGTATCTTTCTGAGAAGAATAGTAATTAGCTCATTAATTTCAATTTTTTTAATATGCTAAGGTCAATAGGAGTCCTTCTAGGACGTCTCATCAATAACCCCTGTGTACTATAGTTTCTTTTTCTTTTTAGCAAAGCTGATTGAAAGATTTTAATTCATAATTTTGTATTATTTTCCCAAGAGTCACATTGTATTTCCTTTATACTAATATTTATTATCATTTTAATTTGAGATTTAGGGGTATCACTATGATACCCAGCCTGCCCTTGAACTCTTGGGCTCAAGCAATCCCCCACAAGCCACTGCACCTGGCTTATCATTATTTTTATTTTAAAGATGTGGAGTATGATTCAGGTTTAGGTACATAAGTGATCATCATGCAGGTAAAGTTTGGGTACACTTACTGACGTTATGTGCCCCCGCCCGGCAGTGTCCTACTATTGCCAACTCCTTTCTTAAAGTATTGTGATAAATGCTCAGGGTATGCTTATGAGTACATGTAGTACTCAGATCATTGTTTCAGTGATAAGTCACTAAGTATTGTCGATCTAAAACATACATTAAATGGCTTTATCAGTTTTTTAAGGATGAAGCAATCAATTAAGAATTGAGTAGCAATGGGTATCATGAACTTCTTCATGACCACTATTGGTTTGAGCCCTTCAACTTCACACTTAGATATATACTTCTACCTAGTTGGATGGACCCAGCTATTTGCCCATCTTGTGATCTTCTATGACCTTGTTTTATCCTTTTCCACAACATTGTTACCATCATCCTCTTGGGTCATTTTTGTCAGAGCCAATCATTAATGAGCGAGAAATGCCTTTCATTTCAAATGAAAGCTAATTGCAAGTACCTAATACTATAAGAAAAAGACTGACAGTAGCGAGAAACTGCAGGGAGGTGGGGGAGGTGGGATTGGCAGTAGTGGGAATCTGCCTGTGGAAGGGGGCACATCTCATCAACAAGGGTACCTGCACAATGAATATTTGTATACCTAACCCTGAATTGTACCCCACAATTTTAGAATAAAAATTAAAAGAGGAAAGAAAATAAACATAATATTCTTGTTGAGACAAAAATAAGTTATTTTATTATGGTATACATTTTAAATATCAAATTACAACAATATTTAATATATAATTTGATAATTATATCAGCTGTTTGCAATTTCTGTAATAATTATCCATCTCCATTATCATTCTCAGCCACTTCTTAATTACATAATCCATTGCTCTCTAATGCAGATACAGTTGTGTCATATTCATTTATTCATTTATGCCCTCGTTCGCCCCTCCCCTCACTTCCCTAATGTTGAATCCTAACAATTGCAAGGTGCTATGGTAACTTTGGTACAGGGTCAAACGAATTAAAGAGATTCTCAACCTTCATGGTATTCACAGTTAGAAGGAAAGTCCCACATAAACTCCAAAGTAATATATGTTGAGTTGAATACTGAAGTAGAGTGACTTTGGCAAACTAGGTGCCACAAAGCAGAGAATGGTTAATTCAGTTTAAGGGGACTAGATTAGAGTCTTAGAAAGGGTGACAGCTTAAAGATGTCTAGAATTTATATAAACACAGAAAAAATGTATTATAAGCAGAGGGACTAGAAAATACAAACAAGTCATAATGATTCATAGAGAACTCAGTGATTAGCAGGATGTTGAGAGTAGCTACAGCATAACGAAAAGAGCCAGGAGGTAAACTGTACTCCAGTCTGGCTGACAGAGTGAGACCCCAACTAGAAAAGAAAAAAAAGAAAAGAATACATATTATTCTTTCAAGTGATTGAATGTTCTACAAACATCAATTAATTTGTTTATTGACTTTCATCTCATTTCTAATTTCCTGTCTAATTTTCCTATGAAATATGAAGAGAGGAATATTTAAATCTCTATCTGGAATCGTGTGTATTTCTATTTCTCCTTGAAATTCAAATACTTTTTGTACTGCTTATTTTTAAAATCTGTTTCAAGGTACGTAAAAGTTTAGAATTACTACGTCTTCTTACTGAATTGACCCATATGTCATTGAGAAATAGTGTTATTAATATCTGGTAGCATACTTTGATATAAACTTTATTGTGTCTGCTATTGAGAACAAAAAACAGCCAACTGTATTGAGTGCTTCCTATGTCACCATGTGCTAAATACTGTATTTTAATATCCTTATTGAATGCTTAAAATTACCCCTATGAGAAAAAATCTGTTACCTTTATTTTACATGAAAGTCACAAAGTATGCCTGTGTTCACACAGCTATGACATAACAAAAACAAGATTCAAACTTTCATACTTTCTAATTTTAAAGCTTGAACATATTAAACACAGAGTTATACTGCACAGATGAATTGATGTGATTAGAAAACATTTCCTAGAACAAAGCTGGAAATGTATCATACAAAGTAAATAAATATTTCCTAAGAAATCCCTCAGTAAAGAATGTAATCTAACTTATCAAATGGCAACTGTAACCATCACTGCAATATATGTTTTGAATTCTCACATTTTGGTCTTGACATATAAGTTAAGCGTTAAGTATTTATTTGCTTAATACTATCAATAAATTTTCAAACCTTTCCAAAGTGTTAATAGTTTGATTAATTTTTAATGCTAAGAGCAAGAATCAAAGGTTACTTGTTACCTACGTTTAATTTTCAAATAACAAGTTTGATTTAGTCAAACATATTTAGCAGTTACCCAGGAACCTTCCAAAGACTTTTACCCACCCCACAAAGTAAAATGGGTTTGGATGCTAATCTCTTGAGATTTACTGACTGAGACGATTCCTCCCTAGAGGAATGCAATTGGCCATCTCTCCTGATTTTTGTATGGCTAAAGGCGGCGAATTTAGAAGCACCTGTGTTTCTTGGCAACAAACATAAAATTTGTAGAAAAGTACAATAATTTAAATCCCTCTGCATTTCTCTACTGGAGGATAAAATGTTGTATTCTACTTTTGTATTCTTCTTAAATTCCTTGGTCCTTTAATTTAAAAAAAATATGCAATGATGTGATCTGCTAAAATAAATTGTACAAATAAAACCCCCTTCCTCAAATTTAAAACTTATACATATATGAAACTCTTAAATATATAATTATACATATATAAACCTATATATGCACATATATAATAATAGACATAAGTAGTCTAGTTATTTTAAAACTTGCATTTGAAAATCTAACAACCTGGATTTTAATAACTTGGGACAGCCTTTTAGAATTACTTAATATTTTATTTTACAAATGTTAATTAGCAGTTTGCATATGAGTAATTAAAAGGGTTTGGGGGGCCTTTCATATTCCATAATAAATAGCAAAACTTTCACCACACTTCATAGTATAAAATCTTGGAATCCCTGTATGTAACTATGAGTTATCAATTTCTGTTTCTTACATTAAGGAAATGGGACCATATGATAATGACAGATGTTGTTTTGAAAGACGTATTAGTAAGTTTCTCCTACCTTATAATTAGTTTTTAAATTAACACAAATATGTATTTTAAATTTTTAAAAAATACTTAAGATATTCGCATTTCAAAGTTGAATTTAAACATTCTGAAGTATCTGATCTTCATGGGAAAGATGTTTAATATATATGCGTTAGAATTTTTCTATTTTTCTGTATATCAAACCTTTAAATGATATAGTCTATCTTCTGAATTCACAGAGAAGAAAATGACCAGAATATTGACGATGAATAGATCATTTAAAAGGTTCGATGCTATAATTCTTGGGGATATTTCCTAATGTCAGTTTGTTAATTTATCAAATTCAGCGATGTAATTGTTAACATCTAGATTGCAGGCCTTCCATGTCCTGCCTTCTCTAAGTTCTGGCTTGCGCATGTTATCTCACATTTTAGTCAAATCAGAAGACATGTTATACACTTTTAAAATTTTTCTTTGTGATATAATTGAAAGGATTTTCTAATCTTCTTTTTGTTGTGTTTGCACATAAGAGTGCATGGTTTAGTATTGCTATAGAGAAATGCAACACCTATTGTGTTCTAAATTAGGAGTTACAGAACAAGGACTAGGTTTTATGGTGGTGGTTTCTTTGCAAATTGTGTGCCTCTATAGAATGTTATCCCTGGGAATATATGAGTGGTGAATGATATGAGATAGTGAATGTCTCAGAAAAGAACAGAATCTGAAAGCCTATTGGTAAGAGAGTTGTGCTTTGCTTTTGAGCTTTACTATCTGAATCTATTAGTAAGGTCAGAGGATAAGAGAAATCTGATCTGATAGGAGAATAATATCTGACTGGAGAGTCTGTAGCCAAGTTCTCATATTATGGATTTACAAAATTATATTGTTCTGAATTTTTTATTAATAGAATATAAACTGAGTTGTTTTAGTGTTATTTTCCATTTTAAATAAATGTGTCTTGTCACAACCCAAAAAACGTGAGTTGGTGAGTTATAGCAATGTTTTGGTTCCTATTAGAAGACACCATATTTTGTAGAGAACAGTGTCTGAAGCTTTTCTTTTTAGAAACAAGCATAGTGTGAGGAATGAACAATAGTTAATACTGGTGGCACTTAGTGCTATAGTAAAAGTAAAATTGTAATGAGAAAATAATAAAATACTGAATCATATCTTTGTAAGGCCTTTAGATATTGAGTCACTAGTTTAATATACAAGTAAATCAGTCAGTATTAATTTTTTCATGAGAAAATGGCCAGTTTATAAAGTTGTTTTGATGTTTTTGTGCCATACTATGTTTTTCACCCAACAGGTTCTTTCACTGACATACTCGCTTGAAACATCAGCAGCACATGTAGGTTTAAAGCTCTCTTGGATAATTCTGAAAGTTTATCATAGTTTAATGAAACACAAAACAATAAAGTTTTCCTTTCCTGCATATTTGAGCTACAATAAAATAACCTTCCCAACTGATAAAAATTAACTCACCTGCCTCTTTGCAATCCATTAGCATTTGTCACTAAAAGCTCATTTTCTATGAGAAAATAAAGTTTTTGACCTAGTAAAGACTCCATTTTCTTGCTTTGCCTTATGTCCTCATTTATAACATACAAAACCTGAAGGCTTAGCTTTTACTAAGAAGTATTTATTAAAATGTTATATAAATGTTGCATTTTAGGTGACCGACCAGTCCTGGTTGGTGCAGGAATTTCTAGATTTCTTAAATGAGAGTCCCATGTTCTGCAAACCTGCTTACTTTCAGGCAAACCGGGACACTTGGTTATTCTAAAGATCTAAGTTATTTTGGGATTCTTGCATCCCTTTAAATTACACATGAGATGTTGCATATACTTGCATACATACATGTATTTTCTTAAGATGTGGGTTCAATGCCAAAGCATCTAAGATCTCTGAAAATATTATAAAAACAACAACACCAACAACACTGTATTAGGCAGTTTTCTGTTGCTCATAACAGAATACCTGAAACTGGGTAATTTATAAATAAAAGGGATTGATCAATTATCATAATACTATAAGACAGGGATTGGCAGTTGAGGGAAACTGCCAGGGGAGAGGGGAGCACACCTCATCACCAAGGGTACCTGCATAATGAACATTTGTATACCTAACCCTGAAGTGTACCCCCATATCTTTAAAATAAAATAAAATATAAAAGGAATTTATTTCTTACAGTTATGGAGGCTAACAAGTTGCAGGTCAAGGGACCACATCTAGTGAGAGCTTTCATCCTCATGAGAACACTGCAAAGTCCCAAGGCAAAACAGAACGTCACATGGCGAGGGGGCTGAGCATGCTAATATCTAGCTTAGATCTCTTCCTCCTCTTATAAATCTACCGGTTCCACTCTCATGAGACACCCATTAATCCATTAGTGTATTAACCCCTTAATCCATTAATTCATGAATAGATTATCCATCTCTTAGAGGCCTGGTCACCACTCAATACTGCCATATTAAAAGTGAAAAAAAAATTAAACAATATACCATTTGTAAAACTAATATTTTGTTGAATACTAAATAATAATTTAGAGAAGCACTTAACTGTTCATAATTTTTAATATTGTTAGCCCTAGGTGTATAATATGTTGCTCATGGTTAGGCGTAGTTTCTGAGATTTGGAGATACAAACTAAGGTTTGACTCCTGTCTCCAAACTGACTAGCAGTTGAACTTGATCAAGTTACTTAACATTTTCGTGGCTCACTCTATATGTAAAATAGAGAAACTAATACTTAATTTTAATATAACTTTAAGAGAGAGAGAAAAATGTGTTTTAAACCTCTAACTTGGTGCATTGTGATAAATAGTAGGCACTATATAAATGTTAAATATTGTTTGTTATTAATAGTAGTAAATGTTTGTTATGTGATTCACCATTTTACAATTAAGCATGTCACTTTCAGGGTTTTTTAAAATCATATTATTATGTAGAGTTGTGACATTAAACCACCTATCACCAAAAGTGAAAAATTGGTATACTGAAGGTAAATAGTTATTTTTTGTTACATTCAGGAGACAGCATTAAAGGATTTTGTTGTAAGTCTTGGATACTGAAAGTGAAGGGTTGTGTATATCAGTTGAAGTTGATAAATGATATTAAAAATAAATTTCCTAATTGAACATCTTTTGCTCTAAATTTTCTGGCCAAATAGAGACACCTGAAAGTAAAGTGGCAGATTAATTAGTATACAGATAATTAAAAAGTAGTTTATGTTAGTAAATACTGAAGTCCAAATAATAAGTAGAACCTGCAATTGAAAACATCATGGAATGATAGAAATTATAATACCCAGTTTTTAAAAAAATCTATAGTAATAAATAGCTATGTTACATAAAAGACGATATGTGAACTTGGTCAAATTATTTTTAAATGAGTTGAGAATAGTCATTATCTGCCCATATTTCAGCCCAAGCTGATAAAATGCTCACAGAGCTGCCCTACAGCCACACTGGTTAGCTCATTGAAACTTCGCCCTTGAAGTCCTTATGAGCTTTTCAGTTGTTACATACATTCTACTATTATCCAAATCAATGGCGCATTTCCAGATGGTTCAGAAGTAATTTAGAGAAGATTCTGACATTCTGAAATGTTCGATAGACATTCTAAATCTCTCAGGAATTACTTTTGGACATCTCTAAATGAATAGTAGAGAAGTTAGATAAAATCTCTTGTAATTATCTGTGCCCAGATTTTTTAACCAACACATGCCTTTGGACTTTCTGTTCAATGTTCCATCCAGTTGGTTTTGATGCATTGAAAAATCACTATGAACACATTTTAAATAATCTAGCTGGTTCCATTTTTGTCTGCTGAATTGCACTAAATACAATCCGTTATTGTGACACTGCCTTTGCGTCAATCTATTAGCTATTTTTGGAAGATGTATAACTTAATTGAAAGATAAGTACAATCTTTTCACTTAGAATCTTTATGAAAAATGTAAAAGATGCTTTGCCAGTCTGAATAGTTCATTGAGTTTGACTGTACCAGGGTAAGATGCAAAAAGAGTGTGTCTATGGAAACTCTTTATATATAAAATATTTAAAGGGCCTTTATTTAATCTGACTCCTTTTTAAATTCACTTAATAGAGTAAGTAAAATGGGGTATATAATTAGAATCTAAGATTAAAGCATAATAATCGAAGTAAGATACTATAAAGTGGCTCACAGTAATGATTGAGTTTCAGATGAATATGTTCTTCTTTAAACTCAAGTAAGGTCTCGAAACTCTTGAATTTCTTAGCTATGATGTAATAATCATTGTATGTGGGTTACAAATATAGTACTTCATGAATGGAAAATGTCTTACAGTATACCAGGCTCTTTCCTATACATTATCACATTTGAATCTCCAATTAGCCCTGGATATTTATATGTTCTTTTTTTAGACAAGAAAAGTGACACACACAAAACATAAGTAACTTATTCAAGATCACATAATGAGTAAATTATAAAGTCACACTCAGACTCAAATTTTCTAAGTTCAAGTATAGTGTTCTCTGTGTTTATGTAATAAAGAGGAATGAATATGTGGGAAGGGGAGAATAATTGCATAGATATTTGCAAGATGTCTTAGAAGGATACTCTGCTTTCAAAAAACTTGGTTTACTCATTTTTTCCCGCATTCATTGGCCTTTTCCTTTAGGGTTAGAGCTGCCTTTTTCTTAATGATATTTGCTTTCACCATTTCATTCCCTTGTCTATATTCAACTCCTTAGAATACTTATACTGGTCTGACAAAGTCCTAATATTTAAGATCTACAAGGAACTCAAACTTACTGAAAAGAAGAAAACAAACAGCCCCATTACAAAATGGGCAAAAGGTATGAATAGACAGTTCTCAAAAGAAGACATATGAACAGACAACAGATACATGAAAAAATGCTCAGAGTCACTAGTCATCCAAGAAATGCAAATGAAAACTATACTGAGATACCACCTAACTCCAGTCAGGATGGCTATCATCAATAACTCAAAAAACAACAGATGGTGGAGAGGATGCAGTGAAAAGGGAACACTTCTACACTGTTGATGGGAGTGTAAACTAGTACAACCTCTGTGGAAAATAGTGTGGTGATTCCTAAAAGATCTAAAAATCGATCTTCCATATGACCCCATGATCCCCCTACTGGGAATACACCCGGAAGAACTCAAATCACTCTATTAAAAAAGATACCTGCACACGTATGTTTATCGCAGCATTGTTTGTAGTAGCAGGATCATGGAAACAACTGTGCTGCCCATCAAAAGAGGCCTGGATTTAAAAAAAAAATTGGTACATATACATGATGGAATATTACACAGCCATAGAGAAGAACAAAATCATTAACTTCACAGCAACCTGGATGAACTTAGAGTCTATAATATTGAGTGATTTTTCACAGAAATAGAGAACTATGTATCACATGTTCTCACTCATAAGCAAACCTTGAACAATTATCGTAATAGTATAAGAAAAGGAATGGCAGTAGTGGGAAACGGCCGGGAAGGGGACAGGAAAGCAGGGTTGGCAGTAGTGGGAGTCTGCCTGGGGAAGGGCCGGCACACCTTATCAACAAGGGTGCTTGTATAATGAACATTTGTATACCTAACCAAGAATTTTCCACACATCTTTAAAATAAAAAAAAATTAAATTTAAAGAAGAAGAATACTGTCAGGCTCAGTGGCTCAGCCTGTAATCCCGTGCCTTTGGGAGGCTGAGGTAAGTGGATTGCCTGAGCCCACGGGTTCGAGACCTGCCTGGGCAGCAAGACCTCATCTCTACAATAAATCAAAAAATTAGCCGGGCGTGGTAGCACGCGCCTGTAATTCTGGTTACTCAGAAGGCTGAGGTGGAAGGATCGCCGGAACCCAGCAGGTCGAGGCTGCGGTTGCTGGGAGTGGCCACTGCACTCCAGTCTGGGCGACGGAGTGAGACTCCAACTCAAAAAAACAAAACAAAACCAAACAATACAAAAAAAAACAACAACAAAAAAAGAAGAATACTTATACTGTTACCCCTTAGCTTGGAAATAAATGCTTAGGTAATTCTCTATTTAAAAAGTAAGAAAAATTATGAATATCTATATATCTATATAGTCATACAGATCAGGGGTGCCAAAGAAAGTATACACATTTTAAGATATGCTATCTATGTACTACTTTTTGAAGTTGAATTGAATTATGGTAGTAATGTATAGTACGATATTTGCTCAAAAGATGGCATTAATTAAATGAATGCTAGCATCACCCTGCAACAGGCAGGACAGTCAAAGAAAATGACCTAAGCATAGTTGTCCTTTGAGGAGTGCAAGACCATTTTGAAGTGGTATTTGAAATTCGAGAATGTTGTGGAAGTACAATGACAATGGAGGAGTGAATATGCAACAGAACCTCCAACACACCTAATAATTGCATGCATTCGTGGTAAGTTTGAGATGCATGGTACTGTGTGTGATGTGCACAAGGAAGATCCGGGAGGCCTCACACAGTAACAAGTCCTAGAGTAGTTCGCAATAATCAGAAGCATCTGGAGGCTGATGGTAACCACTTTCACACCTCTTGTAATTGCAGAAGTCAAACGTGACCCATATTCATCCTTTTTTATTGGTATATATTGAATATTACAATTTTAATACAGAGTTTTCCTTTCTTAAAATGTGTATACTTTTTTGGCACCGTGTGTGTGTGCGTGTGTGTGTGTGTGTGTGTGTGTGTGTGTGTGTGTGTGTGTGTTGAGAGAAAGAGAGAGAGAGAAGAGAGAGAGAGAGAATGGATACATATAAATATAAAAATAGATACAGACATAGATTATGATCTAGGAAGCAGAAACTGAATTTTCTAATTATGCAAAAAATAAAATAATTTTATTTTTATTGTCTCTTTTTACCTCTTATGTTCTTTATGTAAGATCAATGTAATAGATATATTTATTTAATAAGGAAGTTTATTTACTCTCCATTAAGCATACACCTAGGAATCCATTGCTTTTTTATGAGATAAAACTCTTCTGTTGATGCAGCAAGAATTGATAGTTATAGTGTTGGGAATGCCAGGGGGGAATATACTCTCACAACATTTTGTTTTATTGCACTTCTATTATGTACAAGTGGAGGTTCAGGTGTGTGTTTGTATGTATTTGTGTATAAAGTACACATAAAAGTCATATGTACGTGTGTCTACATATTAAAATACACTTAAATGTGTCTGTTTACTCTGTAAATAAATCATTATTCATTTCAATATTATATGAGACATTAACATAATAAAATAGCCTTCTCATCTTTTCTAGACAATATGCTAGCAGTGCTTTTCCTGCAACCTATTCATCCTCCACCTCTTTGATATTACATCAAGATTTTTCTTCTCATTCTGTTGGTGTAATTATCATTGCATAATTTTTAGCAAGAGTTTCTGGCAATGTAGATCAAAAAAATTATTGATATGGCTTGAGCTCAATTTATGTTTTTATTCAATTTGTTTACTTTTCAGTTTGAGTAGAATTTTTGTGTCATAAGAGAAACAGGGAGAGATATTATAAATGAATTCTTTTTTTTTTTTTTGAATTGGAATCTCACTCTGTCGCCCAGACTGGGGTGCAGTGGCCGCTCCTGGCCACCGCAGCCTCGACCTGCTGGGCTCCTGCGATCCTTCCACCTCAACCTTCCAAGTAGCCGGAATTACAGACATGCGCTACCACGCCCAGCTGAATTTTTGATTTATTGTAGAGATGAGGTCTCGCTGCCCAGGCGGGTCTCGAACCCGCGGGCTCAGGCAATTCGTTCACCTCAGCCTCCCAAAGGCGCGGGATTACAGGCTGAGCCACCGAGCCCGGCAAATGGATTCATTTTAAGTAAATATTGGCTGCAAGAGATTCAGGAATTTTAGTGTTTTTCTTGGAATCCTTAACCATAATACTTAGAGCAAAACTTATCTCCATTGATGTTAAAATATCGAATTTTATTAAATCCGAATTATCCTGTGGGCTACCATAGAATATTGTCTACGAGCTTTCCTGCTAACAAATGGACTTCATTTATTGCTAATTTCCCCCCAAGTCTAGGAAAGTTGTTGTTCTTCAGTTTAGATCGATGTTGACATGGTTCTCTTCATAGCAGCAGGTGTTAGGCTATAATTGGTCATTATAGAATTAAGTTTTGCTTGAAGGAATTCAGAAAACAAGAAAAGCTTTTTCTTCTTGTGTACATTGATTCTGGCTGAAAAATCAAAAGAATGACACTAGGGATAATATGTAAATTGGCAAGGTTTGTCATATTATTGAGCAATCAATATATTTAAAAGGTACTAAAATCAACATGAACATCCTTGGAAAAATTACTCTTCTTGCGCCTAATATACAAAGTACCTCTCTTACATTGTGTGTTTTTGTATGTTTTAAAGTAGACATTGAGATCAGAACAATATGGGGATGAAAATGACCTTGTTGAAGGTTATGAAAAGCTAGAAGCTATAGAAATAGATTGGTTAATAGTATTGAGTACTGAGTACTCAACTGCAAAAATGTCTTGCTTTTCCAAGTAACGTATAAAGCAATTAGCATTGACATTTTCATTAGTTTCCATAAAATACTATTACTTTGTAAACACCTATAAACAGATTGCCCAGATAGCCTAAACTCTACGAATACTATTATTGAGTAAAATAAAATGTTACTTCTTTAATGTATTAGGTATAAAACTTTGTATGTATGGTGCACATTCACATAATTAGAAAGGAAATGGAGGTATAATAAGGTAAGTTTCAATTATACACTTGTAATTCATCCTCAGGGGGGGAAGCTTCACTGAAGAAGATGATACTTAGCACAACCTTGGCAGTTGTTTTAAAAAGCTTTCACCATGCAAAAAATAATCTTTCACCTCCCTTACCTAAATGAACCGTATTTGATTTATTTTCTCTGCTCCTTCTTATACTTTTCCTTGTTTGCATCATGTAGTTAGATTTTTTACCTACAAGTTTGAAGTCCTGTCAACATTAATGGAAAATTATAAACTGTCTCATAATATATATATATTACATGGAAACAGAAACACGTATCCACAAACTGTTTTTGTTTTTGTTTTTTGCTACTGCATCCTTGCTAGATATAAAATGGTTACATATATTAAAAAAGTTTCTGTGCATACTTCCATGGCAAAGTAAAATATCTGCCAATGCTCAGGTTTTCTTATTTGTGGCCGTTGTAGACTCACTGGAAGAACTTATTCAAACGTTTTAGCCCACTTTTTAATGGGGCTGTTTGTTTTTTTCCTTTCGGCATGTTTTAGTTCCCTGTAGATTCTGGATGTTAGGCCTTCGTCAGATAGACACTTCTCAAAAGAAGACATACAAGCAGCCAACAGACCACATGAAAAAGTGCTCAGCCTCACTAATCATTAGAGAAATGCAAATCAAAACCACACAGAGATAACACCTAACCCCAGTAGGAATGGCCATCATTAATAAAGTCAAAAACAACAGATAGTGGCGAGGATACCGAGAAAAGGGAACACTTCTACACTGCTGGTGGGAATGCAAACTAGTTCAACCTCTATGGCAAACAGTATAGCGATTTCTGAAATAACTAGGAAAAGACCTTCCATAGGCTCCAGCAATCTCCATCTTGGAAATATGACAGGAGAAACTCAAATCATTCTACAAAAAAGACGCCTGCACATGCGTGCTTACTGCAGCACTTTTTACTGTTGCAAAAACATGGAACCAAACATGCTGCCCATAGAAATGGGACTGAATTTTAAAAATGGAATATCACACAGCCATAAAGAAAGACAAACTTGTGGACTTTACAGCAACTTGGATGGATTTAGAATCCATAATATTCAGTTATCTATCACAGAAATAAAGAACTGAGTACCATCTGTTTTCACTCATAATCAGACCCTGAACTTTTTCCATAATACAGTAAGAAAGGAATTGGCAGTAACCAGAAACTACCAGGGGTTGGGGGGTACATAGCATCAATAAGGGTGTCTGATCTCAGACCAGGTGAAGTGGGAACCAAAGGGAGGTCCAAATTTTACCCGTACGATGGCCACTTGTATACCTACCTAATCCTGATCTGTGTTCCATATTTTTAAAATAAAAACAAATACTGCAGCCATAGCTTTACTCTATCTCACATCAGTTAATCACTATCGTGGCCTTGCCATGTACTAGACGGTCTTTCCCAAACTCTAAATGCATCATAAAATGTTGATTCCAGGGCCCATTCTAAAGGACATTATTTTGGTAGATCTGTATAAGTCTTGTATTCCTAGTGTCTTATTTTGAAAAACAAAACTTTAAGAGGTCTTTATCATTCCAGTTCTGGGCTTTGGAGTCTTTATTCCAGTTCTAATGAAATGTACCACATTTTTTTATCCAGTCCTCTTTCGGTGGGCAGTATGGGTCCATGTTTTTGCTATTGTAAATAATAACCCATACTTTATACCTTTTTCAGTGTACTTCTTATTTCCTGAGGACCATATGGAGAACCAGGAGCTGAGTCCTAGCTTACATTGTTGGTTCCTTTGGTGGACTATGCCGTTCTACTCAAGCTTCCTAAGATTAGCCCATTACTCACTCTTTTCCCAGACATCATTCTACCCTTACCTAGTACTTAGCTACCTGCCCTGGCCTCCATCCAACTCTCTGAAACCTACTTTAAGCTGTTTCTTTTTTCTTTCTTACATTGGAAAATATAGGTTTTTTTAAGAAAGTAAATTGGGGGGGAGATTCACCTCTCCAAGGTAGAGGAGGGGGTCAAAGTTTAGGAAAACATGGAGGCTATGACTCAAAGAGTCACATGACCAGAACAGAGTTTAGTGAAGCAATGACCCAAGCAGCATCTTTAAATATATATTTGGCTATATATGTCCTTTAAAAGCAAAATTCATTTGTGTCAATTCATGAAATCATATTTACATTGCCTTAGACAAGAGTGAGAAATACTTCCTACTTGGGCATTAGAGCATTGCTTATTTGCATTAGTTTTAATATTGGAGGCAAATCCTCCAATTGCATGATCTAATACAACGTTGTAACTCTAAGGAATTTCAGATCAGGTCGAGGGAGAAAGCATTATTGGAATATAACATCTGTTAGATTGTGAGATGAGGATAGCTACCTCTTTTACTTAAAGCAGCCCTGGTCCTTTATATAACCAAAGAAAACATAACTGAAATGCTTGGCAAGATGTAAAGTTATAAACAATGGGCTTCCAGCATTTGTTATAAGCCTGCTGGCATAGGAATTCCAAACATATAATGGTGTTCTTTATGCAATGAAAAGCCAATTGTGAGAGGAGCTCATAATCTCTGGTGCCAGTGGGTAGCACAGACAATTCATATTTCTGACCTAATGTCGTAAATGATGCAAAAAGGAACTTTTATCTGTTAAAATGCCTTATATGTTAATAAATACGTATAAATTCCTATAAAGTGCACTTAATTTTCCCTTAATGAATCAAATTGATGTTTGCTCCCATCTCATTCACGTAAACTATATCTAGAAGTGAAAAACTCCACAGGTAAAAATGTGTAATTCTTATTTATGAGATAATCATGCTGTTTTAATTCTATGTCAAACATTTGAAAGTTCTGGGTACAGTACGAGCAAATATTTCTAAGACTGTAAGGCATTTCATATCTACCTTATGTAGATATGAAAACTTCATAAGATTATGCACTATTGCATTTAGTTATATTTCTCAAGTAGCGTATATTCAATATCCTAATTATATTTTATACAAACTATGGATGTAGACTGTCAACTTCAATTTTCTTTAGGATCTTTTATGTAAAACCTTTTCAGACCACCAAACTAATTCTGCAAGAGAAATCGTTGACCCCTCTGCCATATGTTAGCACTTTTCCCATTGTAATGGAATATTTATATACAAATTTAGATCATCCAATAAGCTGTGAGCTCCTGAGCAGTAGAGATCTTTGCTTATTAGACTTCCAGTTCCTACTGCATAGCATGGTTGTTAGCAAGTCAATACATTTTAAATAAATGAACTAAATAATGAATATTGTTTAGTGCAATTCTACTTACGTTTAGATCTATACATATTTTAATAAAATATATCAAGTGTTGCTATGCTTTTACTGAGTCATTGACAATCTTGAGTTTAACAAGTTTTAATTTAGTCTAATTATATAACACTGCATATATTTATAGTTAGATTAAGCAAAAGAGAGAAAGAATAAGAAGTGACAAAGAAAAACTTCATTGTGTGACAGTATTCGTGCATTTTTCTTTTAGAATGTTGTAGTGATAATAGAAAATGTTTACTTATTTTTTTAGAGAGGGTAGCATTTTTATGCAGGGTGAGTGGCCATAATTCATAATTTATTAGCAAATATTACTTCCTATTTATAAAAGGTGTAATAAAATTAGTATACAGATAATTTTATATAAATAATGAATGAATTGTTATTGTACCAGAAAATCATCACTGCATCCTATCAAGATGGGTGTGATATATATGTATATCACAAGATATATATAATATGTGTATATATATATAAACACACATATATATATAAAATGATGTGGCATTCTATATATATTTAGGATGATTAATTCTGTATATTCTCAATACTCTGTAAAGAAATAATTGGTTACCTACACATGTGCTTTATCTTGGTGATATTTTTAATTAAAATGCACATAGAAAAAATTTTTTAAATGTAGAATCTGTTTTTCCAAGTAGGTTTAGGAAGACAGAGGGAACAAGTGGAAACTATGCTAGTACATGAAGTTGAAAGTGTGTGTGTGAGTGTGTGAGCATGTATGTATATACTGTAGCAGGTTGTCTAGGAATATAATGTAATTTTTAACCATTTACCCAAGCCCCAGTGTACAGATTCTGATTATGGAGCAGAACCTGGGCATAAGTCATATTTAAAGCTCTCCAGATGATTCTAACATGTAGCACAGGCTCTGAGAGATCTTGGACTCTCCTGTAACTATCAGCAGTTAGAGCGATGTTTGTAACGCCTTTGATTATTCTCCTACAAAAATATGTTTTGTACAGCAGCTGGGGAGCAAAGCCAGGAAATTCCAGAAGTGGTCCTCCCCTAAGATTTACTCTGCCAGTGCTGGGTTTCTTATAACCTGGCCCTTGCCTTCATTTTGGGAAGAGTTATAAACATCAGTTCTCTTCTTACTTTCTGCCACCAATAGCTACAATTTCCAGGGATTTAATAAATTTTTCTAGTTACCTGTTTAGGCTTGTTTCATGTAAGTATCATTGAAAATCATCCTCAAATATATGCATATTTTACTGCAATAATGGTATCTTCTACATCTTTGGCAATTTTTTTCAAATATCAATTATTGTTGAAAATTTGGCAGAATCTCTGGTAACCAAAGTGGTCTTATCTATTTCTGTATTTTTAGGCTTTATATAATTTTAGTTCCATTCTAAAAATAAAGTGCAATACTAATAATTTTTTAAATCTCAAATTACTTGAAAGCCAATATTAATTAAATTTTCAGTAGTGTATATGCATATAAGTTTAACAATCAGTGAAATGTCTTATATATATTTATACCATTAAGTAGTATAAGATATAGATAGATCTAGATATGAGGCTACAAGAACTCAATGTGCATTGCCCTCTTATACTCATATGTAAGCTTTCTGTTTCAAATAAGAGTTCCAAAACTAGTGTCTGCATGGCACAGATGGTGAATTGATGCTATAATTTCCAATCTGCTTGTTAGTGAAGATATGTCATATGTTTATTGATGATTGCAAGTATATTGGTGCAGTAAAGCTTCATATTTAGTATTATAAAGCTAATGTAAATTGTGGAAAGAAGTTGCTACTTTTATGAAAATTGTAGAAGAGGCTCCTTGGATTCTAGTAGGAAATAAAAACTGTGCATTTGTGCAAGTATTGTAGACATATGCATAAATGAGACAAATGCACAAAGTGATCTCAAATAAATACACATATTCAAAAATAGAGGTTGGATCAAGAATTCAAAGATTATTCAATATCAATTCAATTCCTTCTGTTGTGCCATTTGAATCTTATTGCCAAAGATTATTATTCATCTTGAAAAACAGACTCCCTAATCCAGAGTCCTTGCATTTTAATTTGCCCTTATTAAAGGAAAGATTCTTCCTTTTCTGGAATGTAATCAAGTTCTGCTGGCTGAGAACAAAATGTATTTTGTTAATACTGAAAATGCATACTTTCTTACTATTAATTTATGTGACTGATAATCAAGTCTTTAAAAATGCATATTGTCTTTTCAAAGTCTTTAGAAATACATGTATGTAGTTGCTATCTAAAACTGGATATTTATATGGACAATAAACATGCTCAAACTTGTGAATAATTTTTGTTTTATAACATTGTTAGCTAAGCTTTGCCAATATGAATAGGGAACTTTGTATTAAATGTGTCAGGAACAAAAATAATTTTAAATAAAAGGGACACATGAAACCCCAAAGAAACTATCACTATAAAGCTGTAGCTAAAATTCTGCCCTAGATGTGGTTGACCCTTAGCTAGCAACAAATGTATACCCTAGTGTAAGGGTTTTCCTGAAAGCCTCTAAAAGGGACACAGCAGTGGATTTACAGCTATCATTTAACCATGGAAAGATTACTGGGGCCAAAGTGGTGTCAGCCACCTTTGATTTGTAGTAAACAGGTACAAAACTGCATCTTGGGACAACTTCTGCTTATTCTCTTTTGTAGTGTCTGAATTATGGTACCTCCTTTTCTTCCTCCTAACCATTGCAAAAAATAACACTCAAATTAAGGCATCTGGAAGAATATTAGAATATCAAGTCTCCAACATATGTTGATAAATGAACTATGCCTTCAATATCACTTCTAATCTACAAGTGTACCATGGGTTACTCATGCAGTATAACAGATTGAGGCAGCCTTCTCCAAAGCTCATCAGTTTGACTGTTAAAAGATTCATTTTCCACCACTTAAAAATCGTTATACTATGATCTGTGTATAAAAAACTAAAATATATATCCAATTTCAAGTGTAATGCCATGCAAGTGTCTACTGAGTTTGTATATATCTTGAAAGTGTCCCCGAGCAAAACAACTTACAACTTAACATTTTTTTACTCTTGGATATAAAAGAGAATAACATAACAAAAACAAATTTGTTTCTAAATTCCTGCCTTGATAGCATGTTAAAGTATTTAGAACCAACATCCTCTTAAATGTATAATTTATATAATGGATGAGGCTAGACCAGCGTTTCCAAAAGTAAATTTAGAAGAACATTGATCCCATAAGATGTTGAATGAAAAACAAATTGTTAAAACGTGATGATTTTATTTCCTTCTTTGGAGAGTCACAACTAAACCCTCAAAAATTTCTGTAGTTAAAAAGTGATCTCTTGTTTAACTTTGTTTAATCCAATGTTTCCTAACCTTATATAGCCAAGGAATTAATTTTGCAGATTAATACATAATTTTCAAAGAGACTGGTATTTTATGAAACACATGGCCAGAGTAATCTTCAACATTTTCTAATTACATTAGTACCGACAAAGATTCTTTGCTTGGCCAAACTTTAGTCAGATTTCTGAACCTTCTTGTAAGCCTTCCTGTGCATTTTCTCATAAAATCCAGTTGTAGTCAAAGAGTCCTGCTAGGTCAGTTTAGCTAGAGAACTCCCATCCTAGCTATTCGATCATCCTCCACATCTGATCAGGCTCCTCATCCTCTACCATCCCCCACATGATATCTGATCACCCTGTTCTGTCTTCAGCAAGAATCCTGTTAGGTTCCTTTAGCCAGAATCTCCCTTAACCCTGATGTTTCCTCTTAGTAATTTTCCATCCACTGACCCTACACTGCTTAATGGCTAGAAATTTTCACTTGCCTATGCTGTATTCAGTGTATTCAGAGTTGAGCCCAATCTCTCTCACCCACTGCAAAACCCTATTGCAGTGGTCCCTATACCTATCATGATGGTCCTGAGTAAAGTCTGCCTTATCATGCTTCAACTAGTGTTAATGGATATAATTTTTTTTCTTTAACAGCACTCAGGTCTTACATTACCATTTGTTTTTTAAAAAATAGCATAAATAGGCTTATCTGTGCATGAGTAAAGAGAAAAGTAAGCTAGGACTTGCATTCCTTCTTATACCAGGTCATGTGATTGAACTCCACTCTGAGTACTAGCCAGAAAAACTTAAACAAAAGTGAGTTGAACAGGATGGAGGTTAAATAACTCTTTCAAAGTGGTACCAGTTAGGATGTTCCAATACCGTTAACAATCCAGGATCCCTGACATCTTCAATTTCTAACTTCCATCCTCAAAAAATTAAATCATGACAGCAAGATGGACTAGCAAAGGGTTATTCATTGACATCAAAAGCCTTCTTTAACCAGTTATCCTGGTGGGTGCACATAACAAATTCTGAGGATTGGGGAAAGAAAGAGTCAGGGAGAGAGAGAGAGAGAGAGAGAGAACTTTAGCTGAGAAAGTTTACAGTCTCGATAATGAGAGTCTCTGACTAAGGGATAAAGAAAGAATACTAGGCAAGCAGTAGTCTCTGCCAATGGTGATTAAAATAACATAGTCAAGGAGGATGTGCCTCTGACCATTTGTTGTGTAAGTGGTTCTATGGGTGAGATGAAGGTTAAGGAAACATTTCATAATTAAGACTCAACAAGCACTAAGTATTGTATGATTCCATTTTTCTGAAGTTTGAGAACTAGCTCAAGCTATCTATAATGATACAGGTCAGCAGATCAGTATCCTCCTGAGGGGCCAGCTGGTGGTATTATGAACAGGGAAAGAGCATGAGAAAGACTTATGGGGTGGTGGAATTATTTCAGGCTCTTTCCACCTCTTACCTGCTTAAAGCAATGTGCAGAATTTTCACCTAGTTTTCTATGCATGTAGAAAGCCTCCATAAAACACTCCCACTATGTATGCATTCAGTCTTTACTAATACACCTCTAGTCATAGAGAATGTAACTTTATTTTTCAAAATTATTTGTTATTTAATTCACAGTAAAACAGAACCAGGCTTGTAACCAGTACAGAATATACAAGTATCTAATAAATCTTCCATTGCCTATCTGTAGATGTGGCTTTGACCAGACAGACACGCACGAAAGAAGAAGAAAAAAAGAGCCATTTCATGTATTTTAAAACTATTTTAATGTGATTTGAAATTTTGCTATTTTAGAAGCTTGTACACGATACTATCTGGCATCTGATCAACTTGACTAAATTCATGTCTTATATTATGTATATATGGAATTTCCCAGAACACTATTGTTAGAAACGTCGCTGAGCAGTGAAAAAAAACAAAACTAAAAACTCTAATTTGACCAATATGTACTTATGTGAATGTCATTAGATACTATTGCTTGCAGCCTTTAGTAGATGTTTTATGAGTCCCATGGCCCATGAGCCTGCTTTTTTGTAACAAACTGAGAAAGGAAAAAAAAATCATCAGTAAAATCATACCCACATAAGTAGAGAACTTGATTCAGAGGAACACTTATTGTCACAGACTATATAAGCAGAACTAGAAATAACAAAGAGGTCCATTCTCTGTTTAAAGGGGATCTTTTGGTATAGAAACTCTTTAAGTGCTAATTAAATCAAAGCAAGATGGCGGAAAAAGGAGTGTACGTGTACTATAGTGGATGAAAAGAAAACACAGGGGTCAAGTAATTGAGCTAGAAGATGGTGGAGTGGGAAAGTTGTGCTGATGTAGGAAAGCAGGCAGCGGTATTGAAGGAATCTCCTGACTTTGGTGAGGGTGATGCAGAACTTTCTATTTTCAGGAACTTAGGCAACCATCTTGTTGTGGGAAGAATAGCGTTGTCTCCATTCAAAAAAATGCTAATATTTACTTTCGTTGGGTTTTTATTATGTTTATGTGTTAAAGCTATGGTTCTCAAAGTATATGATTCAGACCAACATTATCCCCTGGAAACTTGTAAGAAATGAACATTGTCAGGCTACCATAAACCTACTAAATCACAAATATTGAGGATAGTATTTTAAAGAGTTGTCTGGGTGATAGTAATGTTGTCTCAAGGTAAACATTGTGTAAAGCAATACATTTATTACTTCATTTAGTTTTCTCAATGATTTTGTAAAAGACCTATTGTTAATGCTTTCCTTTACAAATGAGAAAACTGAGGCTTTGGAGAAGGCTCAATATTTTGTTCAAGGTCCTACAGGTGATATGCAGAGGTGCTGGAAACAGAATTCAGTTTTGTCAGACTATAAAACCAGTTCATTCATTCAAGTGAGTATTTGTTATACCCAACCTGCAAGTATAAGATATAATTATAATAGTTACAACATTGCCTTGGAGGATATAATACCTCTTTCCCCTATATGTTTGTCAAAATAAAAGACTTAAAATGTAAGTGACCAGCTGGGGAAATTTTTTTCCTTGCATTTAGGAATGTGTCAGGTTAGATTAATTTATTCTAAATTACAGCATCACCTGTAGTAACAAATAGGATAGTCTGATATTGGTTCTTATCCTCTACCAAACTTGTTATTTTCCACTCTTAAAGCTAAATTTCTTTAAAAATCTATGTATTCATTGTATCCTCTTTCTTGCCTCAACCTCTGATAATCTGGTTGCTGTCATATCCTTCAACTAAAAATGATTTTGTCACGACCCAAGTTGCTTCAGGCCTCACCTTACCATTTTCCCTTGGTGACTGGGATATGCTAATATCCTAGTTATTCTCCAATGTCTCTCCATCACCATTATAATTTTCTTGAAGGTTTGCTTTCCCTTTGTGAATCTCTTTTAATGTTGAGTTTCAATCTTAACTCTCAGTAGACATATTTTTCTTGGTCTCTTTCAAACCTATAGCAATAGCAACTCTTAAGGTTGACACCCAAATCTTTATCTCCATCAAAATCCTTCTCTCGAACTAGAGACCTAACCCCCTGCTATCAGTTATGCCCAGTTATGTCACATGGCTAATTCAAAATCAATATGCAATAACTCAATGTCGCCTTCTAAGCAATGTTTCTTCCCTCTTATTTAGTTAATCAAAAGGCAACATCACAAACCAAAATTCTCAGGTTTCAGGTGTCATTCTAACATCTTTACTCTAGATCTCTGCTCTAATGTTACCTTGGCATCAGACACTATCAGTTTTCCCAAGATTACTGCAATAGCCCCAAAACTGATGGTCAATTTTCCTCCCCCCTTAGAAATAATAAAGAGGCCCTTTCCAGGATGCTGTAAAAGGGATATTTGGTATAAAAATACTTTAAGTGCTAATTGAGTCAAGGCAAATATGGCAGAAGACAAGTGTGTGACTACAGTAGCAGAGCTTTTTAAATGAATAAACAAATGAATGAATCAATGAATGAAAAGAAAGTGTGGGCATCAGGTAATCAAACACGAAGATAGAAGATTTCTTCATAGTGCAGCCAGGATGCTTTCTAAAATGTGTACCTGATCTTGTTTTACTTTTCCCTAGAAAATCTTATATGATTTTGTCAAAATTTAACTTAATAACTAGTTGACTTAATTAGATATTTTTCTTCATCACACTGAGTAATCAGAATTTTCATGTTCTTCTATACTGGAGGTGTAAAGTTCAAGAATAAATTTATCTTATGTTTACTTTAACTTATGAACTTTCTGTAATTGAAAAATCACTGTTAAATGATTTGCAAAATAACCAGAAGAGCAGAGTCTACTGTGGTCAGTGGACATGACATAGATTTTTTTTTTTATTGTTAGTCCAGCACTTTTCCTCTAAAACTGAAACTATATATGAAATAAATGATATGATATATGTGAAGTATATAGATAATATAGAATATATTTTAATGTATTTCTAAGTTGATTATATAAACACATACATATTATATACATTATGTGGTATGTATGTACATACATAATCAATTTACAGACATATTCATAATAAACTACTGTCAAAGAGTTGTCACAAGTATGAAAGTATCTAAGATTGGTGTTATAAGAGGACTATTTCTTGTGAGTCATATTGACATCTCAGTTACTGTACCTTACCACACATTAAACAACTTTATTTACATGTCCTGATTCCTCATTAGTCAGGAAGCTTTGGAAGAATAGGCATTAATCCTGTTCTCTGTCATCTCCCTAGCCCCCAGCACAATGCCTGATATATAATAAGTGCTCGATAAACATGTATTAAGTAATTAAATGAATAATTATAATACATTCAGTTTGTTAAGCATTAAAACTTGGAAGTAAGACAGAAGGACAAGTAGATGTCCTTTTAATGTCATACTAAAGCACTGTCTAAAAGGCACACTCAAAGATTATTTTATTTTCTAGAGATATGCATCTTTGTATACATTAGTATTTTCTATTGATTAGGGCTCAAATTCTGAGAAGTTTTTGGTAAATTTATACATTTGTGTCCAGTAGAGAGGCAAATAATTTTTTCTGGTGGAAAAACTCAAAGGATATGGTTTTATTGCCCTTTAAGGTATTAACTAGTTTTGTATCTAATTTAGCAATCTAATTTTTCTGCCTGCAACTATACATGTTTAGTTTCTTGAATTCTCCTTTGAACCAGCTTTAATTTCCTGCCTGTTTCATCATTAATTAGTTAAATAAATGTTTCTGTATTCTCAGGACATGTTTACAAGGGAACAGTAAATGTACTCTTCAGTGTGTTTTAACTATGTAAGAAACACTAAGCCTCGCATCAATAGCTAACTCTAAGGAGAAAAAAAAGTCATCCTTTTATCCTTTGAATAAAAACTTAAAGTTATATGACCCCTTGAGATATTTATCAATGACCATTTTTATACTGAAGGTTTTGAGAAATTTGGAGATGAATGACCCTGTTTTGCTTTGTTTAATCTAACATTTCAAGATAATTTTCATTCTAGGAATTTTTTTTTTCTAGGAAAACTAATTTGGAAGCATCAGTTTGCTGGTAGCTTTAGAGGACAATATTCAAAACTATAATTCTTGTACTTGAAGTACTGTTAAGATAATTTCTATTGAGTTAACATTTATTTCTTCTACATTTTTTTTTGCATTCAAATAAGATGCTATTCTGGACCTCCAAATACGCATTTCAAAAAAGCTTCTTGTTTAACTTCAGGAAAGGTGTTCTGACTTCCCATCAGTACAGTTACACTGACAGAGTAGCTTAAAAGGGTATCTAAAATAGAAAACACTTTCCTTATTTTCCATACAGTGTATATGGAAATAATCATACTCATTAAGGAAAACGAATATTAGTTTGTTTTAAATAAGTCAATTGAAATGGTGAAGTGCCAAAGATACCTGCATAAAAATAGCCTATTGCTTAGTTGTTTTTTTTTAAATCCAAATAAAAACATTAGCAAGCAATTAAGTACTTAAAGGGGATTTTACTTACATTAAAGGCATAATCTTTAAGTGGATTTCTGAAAACTTTATGCACTTCAGTATTCAAACAATTTTATTTATTGCTTTTGTCTTTTATGCTTGATTTTTTGAAAATGGGCCTGAGAGTGGCCTAGAAGAATGGGTAACTCGACATCTAAATCAGTGTCAACTTTGCTCATAAGGAAAAAAAAAAACAATATAATAATTGCCCAAGAATGTTTTATTATGATTTCCTTTTTGTTCTTTTTAGATTTCTAAATGACCGCATGATGCCTACACAAGAATTGATAAAAGCATATTATTTTTATCTTGTTATGGACACTAACCTTCATTAGCCTTATATTTTCTAATTCCCATAAGTATGTCTTGTTTTTGATGGCTTAACAGTTTTCCATTTTAATCAGGCTTTGTCATGGGCTGTGGGTTGGATTGGCACTGTGAAAGACTGATTTGCTTCCAGTCCCTGTAATCTGTCCCCTTGAAGGCTAGAGATTGACATCATTAAGGCTCTGCTATTGCCCTCAATCTCTACTCAAAGAGGATAGAGGTTGATTGGTTGACAGTCGTTGACCTGGATGACTCAAAATGAAGCAGTGATGAAAGAAAAGCAAGTACACACATTTTTTCGGTTGCATTTTCACTTTCTTTTTTCCTTTTTTTTTGGTTAAATATTTAGTGTAGTAATTCCCAGTCTAACCTCTTCCCCTACCCTGTTTACTTCATTCCTACATCCTGGGGCACTTAGGATCTAGTAATTTGTAAATATTATCTAAACATTTTGCAAAAACAAGGTAGCACAGGGAACTTATTGCATACCTATTGCAAGAAATGATTAGTTATTATTAACAAATATCTATTCAGAACAAACATCTTGATCAAAATTGACTTCAATGCAATAATAAGCTAGCATGTAAACATAACAAAGATTTGATAACAGAAATCTTCACTCTCTTCTACAGCATTGAGATCAGTAATTATATCAGTGCTGAAAAAAGATCTAAACTATTTCATATAAGAAAGTAAACATCTTTAAAATACACACTTTAATGTTACTACTTTTGTTTTTACTTTAAAAGGTTATAAAGGTATATGTGGGGATGGCACTTCATGCTTTATTGCTTTTTAAATTTTAATTTCAATAGCTTTAGGGTGTACACACAGATTTTGGTTACATGACTGCATTGCATAGTGGCAAAGAAGTCTGGACTTTAAGTGTTCCTACCAACCCCATGGGTATACCTGAAAAGTGATTTTTCATTGCTTCACATCTCCCCACCCACCCTCTTCTTAGTCTCCAATGTCCATTATAGCATTCTATATGTCTTTGTAGATCCTTAGTTTAGCTTCCACTTATGAGTGAGAACTTGCAGTGTTTGATTTTCTGTTCCTGCATAAGTTCACTTAAGATGATGTTCTCTAATTCCATCCAACTTGCTGCAAAAGACATTGTTTCATTATTTTTATAGCTAAATAGTATTCCACTGTGCATACATATATATCACATTTTCATCATCCAATGATCAGTTGATGGACATTTAAGTTGACTGCACATCTTTGAAATTATGAATGATGCTGTGATAGACATCTGAGAGCAGGTGTATTTTTTTTTTTTATATAATGGCCTCTTTTCATTTGGGTAGATATCTAGTAGTGGAATTGCTGGATCAAATTATAGATCTACTTTTAGTTCTTTGTGAAATCTCTATACTGATTCCCATAGAGGTTATACAAATTTGCACTTCCACCAATAGTATATAAGCATTCCCTTTCACTGCATCTGTGCTATCATCTATTGTTTTTTTGACAAAGTTATATTTTACAGACAATTATATTTGCAAATATTGTGGGGTCATTTCATTGTATCCATTTGAGAACTGAGAATATTAAATGGAATTAGCATATTTGGTTAAAACAAAAATGAGAATGAGAAAGGATTTGTTTACTTTAATATTTAAGTGAACTTGGGCAACCTCCTTGGGTCCCCTCCCACTGTGGGAGCTTTTTTGTCCTCTCAATAATTCATGCTTAAAAAAATATTTAAGTTAACTTAATAGAAGTATCCAAGTTCATTTTGACACTACTGTTTGTATTACTATAGATACATATATACATTTTTAGTTTTCAAAAATATTATAGATTATGAGCAGGCAATAATAGCCTTCTAAAAATTCACTTTTGTATTATTCCATAGTGGCCAGTTCCTTCCTGTTCTCTGGAGGGAGGTGGCCTAATTTAGTAAAGTTAAGTATTTAGAGCAAAAGAAAGCAGTTTATGCAGAGGCTGACAGGCATCTTAAACCCACCCTACCTAGCTCTCATTTTTTACATTTCTCTTTCATTATATTTTCCTTTTCATTTCCAGAGTCCTGAATTTAATATTGCCTTTCTTTCCCCCATGTATCTTGTATAAATACCAAAAAGAAAAAATTCCACCAGTAATACTATAGGCTGGGAAAGTGGCAGCCACCACATTTAAGAGACAGTAGAATCCATAACTGGGGATAACCGTGCTTAATTTAGGGGCTCCATTTTCAGGGAAGTTTCTATACTGACTTTAGAAGCATCACAATAAAAACACATCCTTGGAAACTGTGGTGAGAATATTTTGAGTGTTAATCTAGTGTTCACACTGAGTAGACAATACATACATGTTTAAAATTTCATTTGACAGCCTTGATGCAATAAGCTAAATATTAACAGAACATCATTCATTGTTTCCCTATTATGTCAAGGAAGACTAGGTCTATTCAAATGAAGTTTAGACCTAAGTTTCAGTGCGTCCATGCAGATATCACAGAAGATTGAGTGACTAAGTCAACCCTCAAACAACAAAAGGATAGAGCACACGTTGAGATATACAGTTTTGTTTTGTTTTCTGACTATTTTATTTTGTTTTTAGAAACAAGGTCTCACTCTGTCACCCTAGCAGGAGTGTAGTGGTGTGATTCTGACTCACTGCAGCCTAGAACTCCTAGGTTCAAACAATCCTCCCACCTCAGCCCCTGGAGTAGCTACAACTACAGGCACACACCACCTAATTGTTTTAATTTTTTGTAGAGCCAAGGTCTTCCTAAGTTGCTGAGGCTGATCTCAAACTTCTGGCCTCAAGCATTCCTCCTGCCTTAGCTTCCCAAAGTGATGAGATTACAGGTGTGAGCCACTAAGCACAGTAAAATACAGTTTTAATCTCCAATGACTGTAATCATCACAGGCAGATATCACATTATTATTATATATTCTGCATTTTAGACTCTAGCAATACTTTTCTTGCAGCACTCCCTTGTTGTTGTGTGCCACGTAAAGAGTGGGATAACTGTTCTGTCTCTAGTTGTTTGTCAACTCTCATGCATTTTTCAGGTTTTCCTTTCCCTAAATAGCTTTCAGTACTGAATTTGACTGTGCTGCAATGCTATAAATCTGTGAAAGGTGATTGTGTTGCAGTTACTTCTATGCAAAAGCTCTAGGAACAGAAAGTTTCTTTCAGTTCGGCCAGCACAACTAGTCAGCTGACATAAATATAAAGGAATGCAACTGATGGCACCAAGAATGGTTTTGTTTGCCTGATGAATCAACAAATAAACATAAAACCTGAATAAATTTAAAAATATGTCTATGTGCCTGTATACATAACTATACAAAATTAATTTTTTTTCTAAAGCATCCTATGTTTCCTGATAAAAATATTATATGCATATATAAATCTAGGGTCAATAGGTTTGTATAAGCATTTCTAATTCTTAAATTCATTAAATCCTGAATGGTCCAGAATATTTATTTCAACTCACTTTTGAAAGAAAGTAAGTTATAAATTATAAAAAATAGTAATAAAACTAAGAATTCCAAATTACAACAAATTCCCATATTGCTTCATAAAAATGTCCAAATTTATTCTTTGGAATGAAATTCACAGAGAATTGCAGGTTTCATTTTCTTTACGTGTTTATGCACTGCCAATAACTTGGAAATACTGAGTGCAGGGGAAGTAAGTAATTATGTGGGCATTTGCTGGGAAACAGTTTGGCACTGGCTAATTTTTATTGAATTTATATATTTGAGTACTTTATTTTAAGAGTTTTGATCATAAAGATTTCAGATTATTGATTTTTATTATATATGCTAGCAATAAGAAAAAATTCATTTGTTTACTTTTCATAAAATAGTTTTTTAAAAAGTAAAGCTCTGTATTAATAAAACGGGATTTTTATATTTGTAAGTCCTAACCTAAAAATATAAAAGTAGGAATGTATAAGCTTTTAAGAAATATATTGCCAGTAGAACAAACAAATTTCATTACCCATCATTTGCAGGGCTGGAGGGCTTGCCATATTTAAATGTGTGACCTGTTTTAAGTATTTGGGTCAAAGAAAAGGGAGGTACTGATGTTTAAAGTGGCACAAACAGATGGAAGAATGAAAGTAAAATTGAATACAGCAGAAAGTGAAAGAAAGTTTATAAAAATCTCTTTACAATAATTAATTTGTTCCTTTTAGACAGTGGGTATTATTATGTGACCATTGTTTCCTCTCCCATGATCAGCTCCAGAATTAGTGATTTTCAGCACAGGCTATTGGTTTAATAATGAAGCTAGAGGAGCATGGGTTTAAATTTGGGTTCATCTATTGCCAAGTAGCTGTACGACCTTAGGTAGTTACTTTACCTCTCTAAGCTTTGGTTCCGATCTATACAATGGTATCAAAAGGGTTGTTGTAAGAATGCTATATATTCATGTATTTAAAGTTTAGTAGGGGGCACATAGTAAGCAGTAAATTGCATACTCTATTACCATTACTTTGACCAACTATCTTCTCTCTCTATTTCCATATATATAATATAGATCAACATGAGGATTAAACTTTAAAAAGTATATAAGGAAACTCTATGTCTATATATTTGTAGGTGTCCAATATTATTAAACATCCCCTGCTCTATTTTGCTTTCCAGTAGTGTGATGAATGATATGTGAGATATAAAAGGATATGTACTATTTACTGTGTCCTTTACTGGGCACTAAATAAATATATCTTTTTATTTATTTATTATTTTATTCATTCTAAAACTGATTGATCACCAACTAGACCTTTGGATATGGACACGTATAGGAGATAACACTGGGAATTACATTCAGGAGAAAAATTGTGAGCCCCCAGTCAATTAATTAGTGTGATCATGGGCAATAAATGGATAGAGTCCAACCACTCTAGGTCTCAGTTTTCTTTCTTCTAAATAATGATGGCACTAACAGTTGTTATAAGATTCAAAACCTGTTGTGGATGATAGTATTTTGTGTAGACATTAGTCAAAAACATGTGTTATTTGGGGAAGCACATTTGCATTCCTCACAGTGAAGTTTCAAGTCTCATGTTTTTATGCTAAATTAGATGTCTGTACTCAAAAAACATTTCACCATCAAAGGGTTTTTTTTTTAATTTTTTATGCTAGAGTTGTGGGGTACAAGTGGGGGTTTACTACATAAGTAAATTTCATGCCGGTGAGCTTGGGCTTCTAGCTTGCCCTCTCTGCCCCTCATAGTGGACCAGGTACCTAGTGTGTTGGCATATGCCTCCCCTCATGTCTTCCTCTCTCCCACCACTAGAAAAGTCTAGCGTCTGCATATCCCCACCTTGTGCTAAAGTGACCAGTGTTCAGGGCCCACTTATGAGCGAGAACATGCGTTATTCAGTTCTTTGTTTCTGTGATAGGTCTCCAACTAAATTCAAGTTGTTGTAAAGGCAGTGATTTTGTTCTTCTTTGTGAATGCATAATATTCCATGGTGTATATGTACCACATTTTCTTTATCCAGTTGACTTTCAATGGACATCTAGGTTGGTTCCATGTTTTTGCTATTGTGAATACTGCAGCAATAAACATGTGTGTGCAAGTGTCTTTTTTGGTAGAATGATTATGTTATAGGAGAGGAATTGTTGGATTGTATGGAAGCTCAATTTTTAGTTTTTGAGAAATCCACCGCACTGCTTTCCATAGATGTTGAACGAGCTTACATTGCCACCAAAGTGTAGAAATGTTTCCTTTTCTCTGCAGCTGCACCAGCACCCGTTGCTTTTTTGTTTTTTTAATGATAGCCATTCTTACAGGTGTGGGGCGGTATCTTACTGTAGTTATGATTTGCATTTCTCTGATGATTAGTGAAGCTGAACATTTTTTCATGTGTTTGTTGGCTGCTTGGGTGTCATCTTTTGAGAAGTGTCTGTTCATGTCTATCCACTTTTTAATGGGGTCATTTGGTTTTTGTTACTGTTGTTGATTTCCTTTCAATCTGTTTGAATTCCTTGTAGATGCTGGATGTTAGGCCTTTGTCAGATGCATAGCTTGCAAATATTTTTCTCATTCCATGGTTTTTCTTTTTACTCACTTGATGGTTTCTTTTACTGTGCAAAAACTTTTCTTTTTGATAAGTCCCCACCTGTCTATCTTAGCTTTTGTTGCACTTGCTTTTGAAGACTTGACTATAAATTCATTGCCTACTATGATGTCCAGCAGGGTGCTCCATATGTTTTCTTCTAAAATTCTAATAATTTGAGGTTTTACACTTAAATCTTTAATTCATTTTTTGTTGATTTTTCTATATGGCGTTATATGGGGGTCAAGTTTCATTCTCCTGCATGCCATCACACAAACATAAGTAAGCCCAGAAGGTATTGTATTAATTTTTCTATAAAGAATTGAATTTGTACCTTGGACACTCTTTTGTCATAATTTAGCATGTTTCTTAATATGCCATTTTCAGGAACATTTAAGAAAATTCAGTGATTTTTCAGGTTTACCAATAACATTCAGGATTTGTTTGGACTCCCTCTTCTCTAAGGTAGTAACAATCCAGGTCTATTTCTTAGCTTCATGGCATCAGAACAAGCTTCTGATTGTATTTCATGGATGTGAAGAGATGTGGTATTCACTTTGGTCTCTTGGGTGGGAGATCTTTGCATGCAGGAAAAATTTACCAAAGTGAACCAGTGTCTGTATTCCTTCCTAGTTGAACTGCCTGTTGTGTATTCCAGGATTTGAGATGTCTGTGTCATGGTTACCACACATTTGCAAGACTGCCATCTTGCTCCTTCTAACTTTCAGGATCTTCTCAAGCACCAATACATGTTAGCTGCTCATCCCAAACCTGTTGGGATGCTCACACCTCTGGGAGGCTGCATACATGCCCAACCCCTTTGCTCTGCTCTAGCACTTTTGCTCAACAGCTCAGGCAAAATTCTCTTCTCTAGAACTTTGTCTCTTTAAGGAGATATTATCACGTTCCTCTTCTTTTTAGATGAATTCTAAAGGGTGTGTGTCGGGTGAGGGTGTGTTGAGAGCTCTCTCCACGTAGCTCCTAACTCTCACTTATCTATAGCTTTCTGTGTCTCCCTCTTCGTCTTGTCTTGGTATATAGTGAGAGCTGGTAAAAACTGTTAATCAGTGTTGTATACCTGCTGTGTAGGCCAGAGTCATGGCTCACGTATACTCGTAAAATATTGATCTCTGTCAGTGGTATAAGGAGTTAGTTGTTTAACTTGAAAGCTCTCTGTAACTGAACAACCCTAAGGCAGTAAGTATTCAGTACTCTTCTTTCTCTCTCTTTCTCACTCTCTCTATCTTTCGTGTGTGTGTGTGTGTGTGTGTGTGTGTGTGTGTTTCTGATGATGGCATTGTAAGGAGATGGAGACTCCTGATTAACATTATGATTCTTTCACATGTGCATTGTGATCACAGGTAACTAATAAAATCATATTGCCTCAGATTTCCAATCTAAATGGAAAACATAATGTCTAACTTTTGTTCTTAGTCTAGTTGTGAGGATTACATGCAGAATATAGCATAATGCATGTAGTATATTCTTAACAAATGTGAGTTTCTTTTCTCAAATACTCCTAATAAAAAGTATTTTCCCCATCCCCTCTTTTTTTTTGGTTTATCATCAATGACCTCCCTTATTTGGGGCTGAACTGCCTTTTACTAACTATCCTTTAGTTTTTCATTTTTTATATTCATGCATAGTACATCTTATGAAATATTTCAACCCAAATCCTCTTGAGTCTGTTTTATACATACCTAATAAGGTATATTTTTACACAATTAATGTGTTTTATCTTAAGGTAAATTTCAAGATAAAATGAAAAATGAATTCCTTCTGGTATTCAGGCAGAATTTTTCTTATGAGAAGTAGGTCAAGAAACATTGAACACAGAACAAACTTATCTCTGAATACAGCTCTTCAGCTCTGGATTGTTTAAGGATGGCCTAGAATCCACGCTTAGCATTCTCTTGCATCTCTTTTTTCAGTAGTCTTCTGAATTAGCATCTGGGCATAAAGCTTTTCCTTGAAATTGCTCTTATTTTTGTCCATCTTATGTACTCCATTATCAGGTGAGAAGGCAATATGTAGCAGACATTTCATCAACCAGCACATAAATTATTCCCCAAAGTAAGTCAATGTGCTTCTTACCTATTCAGTTCACTGTTCACTACAGCAGCTAGGATTTGCTTTTTATTAATATTCCCCATTCTCTCCTCACTTTTAAACAATCGTACATATAAAATTAAATGGGTTTGCTAGAGAAGATTGGTCTGTAGGAATACCTATGAAAGTGTTCCATTCCTATAGTTTCTTCCTCCAACACCTCCAGGCCAGAGGAAGCACCTTCCTCCTGAAGATTTAGATCAATAGATAGAGCATTGTCAGTAGAAGTTGAGGCTAATCTATTTCTTTTGCTCCTTTACACAAATGAATTACAAACTTCTAATCCTTTGAATCATACCTACACATTTAAAGAGCTGACTACTTTTGTAGGCTAAAAGTAAAGCCATTCTGGTTTTGTCAAAACGTTTTTGTTTTCAATTTATTTTCTCTATAACTTCTAAATTTATGTTCTGGTAGAGTGTGCTTGCGCATGTATGCATGTGTGGATGTTTTCCTTATTGAATGGGGGGGAAATGGCAGAGAATAGACCATACCCTTATAAACCTGACAAATACCTGTTTATTTCTTTCACCGAGGTAAATGGGATATTGGAAATATTGAGCACTTTTGTACTCGTTCTAAAAAGATGGGTTCATGTTTGATTTATATTGCTTGAACAAATCTGTAATGATTAAATGAAACTGTCTTGAGGATTTTAAGAAATAGATCAGACAGAGCTTACAGTTGAAGTTACTAAAAGGGCTCTCTGTTTACATTATTTTATTAGAGTGGGAAATTGGGAATCCTAAAATATCTCTACATTTGTCACCCTTGTTACTCTGGCAGCCTTTTGTCATGATCACATTTTCCTTCTTCATTTGTTATTACCTCTGCATACGCTTCAGTGGCTCTAATGGGAGATATAGATTGTAAAGAAGAAACAAGCTTCAAATTAAAAAAGAATCTATAAGCAGTTTTATGGTTTCTGATTATTAATACAGTTGAACAGTTTGTGTTGACCATTGTACATTGACTTCCCAGTGTCTGATGCATAGTAAATTCATAGATGTTCCATGAAATCATTATAGAATCATGCTTGCATGTGTGCTGTGTGGTAATTCTGTGTAGTAAGAATGTTTGCCCAAGCCGGGCTTGGTGGCTCAGCCTGTAATCCTGCGCCTTTGGGAGGCTGAGGTGAGTGGATTGCCTGAGCCCGTGGGTTCGAGACCCGCCTGGGCAGCGAGACCTCATCTCTACAATAAATCAAAATATCAGCCGGGCGCGGTAGCGCATGCCTGTAATTCCGGCTACTCGGAAGGCTGAGGCGGAAGGTTCGCCGGAGCCCAGCAGGTCGAGGCTGCGGTGGCCAGGAGCGGCCACTGCACTCCAGTCTGGGCGACAGAGTGAGGCTCCAACTCAAAAAAAAAAAAAAAAAAAGAATGTTTGCCTGAGTCTAGAATGAATCTTGAACTTCATCAAAATTGTGTGGTTCAGAGTTGAGATAGTGCAAGAAATTTGATTATTGATGTAAATTTTAGATCATTCAAAGCATGAGTAACAGAGTAAGAGAAGAATGGAGAAAGAATCTAAAGCACAAAAAACAACAAATACAACACAGCAAAAATTCAAATAATTATAGTAACAAGTTGAATGCCTTTAGCAAACATTTACTCTTGATTTATTTTCAGAAACCCAGTAATTTTCTCAGTTTCTTAAGAGATAAATCAGTAGCATTTATGGGTGTGATCATTAATTTTTTTTAATTTAGCTTTTGATGATATTCATTTTTGTGTTGTGATTCAGTTTTTCCATCCAGAACATTCTATACCATCCAACAATCCAGAAATTATAGAACAGAAAAAGAAGTGGGGCTTTAAGCATTATAATAAAATCTATTCACGCCACTCTACAAAAGGCTACAAATTGGAATGGCTGAAATTATCTACTTTGCCTTTGTGCAATATTTTAGAAATATCAATGAAATTTGAAATGATACAGCAATGGAAAGTTTGAACAAGAATTATATATTGAAAATGTGACAAAAGAGGTAGATCCAATCGTTTTAGGCTGTTGGGAAGGAAATATGCTTCATAATTTTGCATTTTTTTAAACAAAGCTTTCCAATTTACGTGGAAGCCCACCTTATGTTTCATTTTTTAGTTATGCAGCAGGGATTGTTGCAATTAGACTAGTTCTCTTTCTCCATGAAAATAGATTATATGTAGTGGTAGACTCATTTATTTTAATTTTATAGTATGAGAGGCATAAAGGTATATTGGAAAGAACAAAGACTGTAGTCAGATAAACTAACACCAGTTGTGGAGCAACAAATAACTAGCATTTTTAGCTGCCATTTTCTTATCTGTATAATAAGGTGGAGTTGGGGGAAGAATTTCTGCCATGCAGGCAGCTCAAAATATAAATGAAGCACCTATCACATATAGAATTCTAATAATAAATAGTTATAGTGTCATGACTTATATCACTTGAGTACTTAAGTGTGAACATTGATATACAATTTTTTCAAGATTAACATCTGTGGTATCGTGAGCCATTTTAAGGTAGTGCTGTTAGCTTTGTATTTTAACATTATTTTTAATAGAAATAGTTTTGAAATTGCTACATTAACATTTTGAATTGATTGTTACTTATTTCTAGCATTTCTGTTTTATTATTTTATGGTTTTCATCACTGCAGAAATTTCTCATCTATTCATGCAAGTTTTTCACCTTTTACTTTAATATCTATGTGAAGGTCAGGTACTGTGGCTCAGGCCTATAATCCCAGCACATTGGGAGGCCAAGGCTGTATGAGCTCTTAGGCCCAGGAGTTCAAGAGAAGCCTAGGCAACATAATGAGACCGTGTCCCCACAAAAATATCAAAAAAATTAGCTGGGCATAGTGGTGTGGCCTATAGTTCCATCTCCTCAGGAGCCTGAGGTGGAAAGATCACCTGAGTCCAGACCCTTCTCGTCAAAAAAGCAGACTTAAGCTAGTGAAGGAGAAGTACTAAACTTTACCACTCCTGGGTATAGGATAGAAGCCTTTGGGAGAAGGGCAGGGTATCCTCTTTGAGAGAGTGGTATGATATCCTCTTAGGCCTAAGATCCTGCACTGATAAAAGCAGAGTGGTCTGTTTTCATTGGGGAGAGGCAGACATACAACACCTACTGAAAAACAGGCTGGAACAGGAAGACAAAAATCTCTTCAGCACCCCAGGCACTACAATAAGCACAGGATAGCAGCAGCCCAATACTGGAGGTCTTTGAAGTGTGTGATGTTTTGAAGGTTGCCACAGCAACAACAAAACCCCAAACCAGCTCAATACTAACTTCACTGACTCAATCTCCATACTAACAGTATGACAGTATAGCACTATGACAGAGCTGTACCTGGCTCCAGGATTAAATACATTTACTTCATTCACAATTGGATATATCATTTATACTCAATTACATTCCTTCACATGTGTTCATGCCAAAATTTGAACCCATTAAGAGAGGTGGTTTGAAACATTCATCCCAAAGTTGAGTTGATGAATTGAGAGCCAAGGTGACAAGTATGACCTATGGACAGAGAAATGACTACCCAAACTGAGCTGCAGACTAAGCAAACAACATTAAGCATCAAGGACTAAAAATGTTAATTAGGTGAAAATAAAAGATGTTTGTTTTCTTTACTATTGAGTTTATATTAATGGTAATCCTTTTCATTCATATTAGATACAGAGGAACTCAACATTTTATACACTGACTCAAACTTATTTCTTAATTCTTTTCATCTCCTCATAGTCATGTATGAGATTGCTAGAGGTTTGCACAAATGCAGAGTGATGTGTTGTAACCTAAAATTAACCTAGAAAATAAAGTTACAATTTCATGCATGCATTTATGTTTCTCATCTGTAGCAAACCATAAGGATATTGAAATTTGGAATTTCAAATACCGTCCTTATTATGGGAGAATGTAAAATCAAATGGAGGATTTGTAGTTGTTTAACAATAGAAGCATTAAACAAAATACTAAGATTTCATATTTTGACATGTAACTGCCCTTGGCATTTTGCATTTAAAATTTTATAGTCTAATAATATTAAAGAGAGACTTTCTTTAAATACATATATCTTGATAGTGGCATTTTGTTAGACATGTCATTTTGCAAATCTAATGATATTGTTCACATGTTTATTTTATTGATGACATTAAATCAAAATGGTTTCTGCAATTAGTGGCTTCAATAAAATGAGCACATTAAATGAAAATCATACTTCTTGTTGTGGTACACCAATTTATTTTTCCACTTAGGAATAGTTATGTTTTATTTTTATACGTACTTTGCTAAATTAAATATTCATTTTATCTTTACCACAGTTTCTATCACAAACACAATCACTATTATTTAAGTTTCAGCAAGAAATACAACAATGTTTACAAGTGCTAATGATTGTTTTTCTCATTAAGTCTGAGTCTAATGAAACTAAACAGAAGGTTCTGGTTGGATTCTTTGGTCACCCCTATCTGTGTTTGTGAAGTGTTATAATTCCATGAATTGAAAGTTTTTATTATCACTGATAGTAACCTAAAGACACTTCCAATTTGGGTTTAAATGACTCTATGGAGATAAGGATAACTGAATAATCCAAAACAACCTCATGTGTTTATGGCAGATGAATACCAATTAAGCGCTAAATATGACGTCAGTTTTATTTCTGTGTAGTTTCAGGTTGAGATGTTTTTCTCCCTTGAGTTTGCAGAAAGAGCATCACAACCCTACAAAAGAAAGAACAACATCTTCCCATCTGAATGTGAGATGTGAGATGGAAAAATTATATGAAATCAAACTGATTCCATTGTTAAGCAGTAAACTTTATTTATATTTTAGTATTATATTAACTAAGACACTTGGGTGCGGCCTCGCCTGCTGGGCTATGGTGATCCTTCCACCTCAGCCTTCTGAGTAGCCGGAATTACAGGCATGCGCTAACACACCCGGCTGATTTTTTTTGATTTATTGTAGAGATGAGGTCTTGCTGCCCAGGCGGGTCTCGAACCTGCGGGCTCAGGCAATCCACTCACCTCAGCCTCCCAAAGGCACGGGATTACAGGTTGAGCCACCGAGCCTGGCTTGTACCACATTTTTTTAATGCCATCCTCTTTTGATGGGCAGCATGGTTGGTTCCAGGTTCTTGCTATTGTGAACAATTCTGCGATAAACATCTGTGTGCAGGTATCTTTTTTATAGAGTGATTTGAGTTCTTCAGGGTATATTCCCAATAGGGGGATTGGGGGTCATATGAAGAAAGCAGGGTATCAAATTACTTGTGTATTGCAGTTATAATTGCACAAGGAAAAATGCAAAAGAAATATGTAAAAAAAAATCATAGAGCTTTTAATACTTACTTTTTATCTAGAGTCTAAAATTAGGATAATAAGCAAATTTGATCCACAAATTAATTAATCTTGACATTGTATTAAACATCAATATCAATAATGCATCTCTCTCTTTGTTCAACTTTATCTTAAACCATCATATTAATCATAATGTATTTGTTTTTAACTGTTTGGCTAAGCTATTCAGACAACAAAAGACTTTCATTCAGACTACTTTTTGTCTCGAAATATGTTTCTTTATCTTGAATTTTATATCCTAATCAATGAACACTTGTCTAAATTTAAGTTAACATACATATTTTTTTCATGATACTTTTCCAATCAATACTATTCGTCTTTTAACAGTTATTGGTTCTTTCTACTGGTCTCTGCTGAGAGTTTGTTATTTTCAGGTACTTTCATACTGTACTTTGAAATTACTAGTTTCCAAGTTGTGAGTTCACTGTATCTATGCAGAGAGAAGTGATAGGTTTTTTTGTATAACATGGTACTTTTTTATATGCTGTGAGAACCATCAATTTCACATTTAAATAATACCTTCATGGCATGGACTTCTCTAACTTAAAAAAAACAACTTTAAAGATATATATCTGATTAAGTTATACAATGTCTGAAACAGTTAACAAACAGATCTTTCTGAGTCTCGGTTACTGTACTGTATTACATCCGTACATAGCATCAAAGATATTACAGAAAAAGGCTGGGCTCTTCTTTAAAAAAAAAAAGAATCTTCAATCAAAATGTGCTGCAAGAAATGATTTCTATGTATACCTAAGGATAAGAAACTAAAAAAACAGAAATGAAACCTGATTATAGGTGACTGAAGAGTAATATCTAAGGGAATATAAAGAAAGTCCACCATTTATTTCCTAGGCTGGATAAGTAAGGAGTCTTGACTTTGTCTGGCATAGTTGAAGCATGCATAACTCTACTTCTTTCAACCCCAGTTACTGTGTGCACATCCATAAAAAGAATGATATATTAGTGACATAGACGAAGAGCAGTACATCTCTTAAATAAACAATTCAAAAAACAAAATCAGAGAAAATAATACAAATAGGCCTATCGTTTTAAATGCCTCTGTTCTTGAAAGGAGTAAAACATGACTCATTAATATCCATATGAGCCAGAACAATGTCTTCATTTTTCATCCAAAACTTTTCCATCCATGGAAGCATTTTAGAATCTGTTGAAGACTGCAGAATCTCATATATGCACACATAAAATGTTGCTCACAATTTTAGGGATTCATTCCATAGTCGTACGGAAAGCTCACAACTCCCTGAATAAGAAAAGCAATGTTGATTACTTATTTGGGGCAAGAAACTTTCCTTGCCCTTTAAAGATAACGGTTCATTTAATCCTCATAACAACACTATGAGTTAGTTATTATTGTAATACTTGTTTAATAGATGAGGAAAGAGAAGAGAAAATTTATATAAATAAAACAAGAAAACCCAACTAATAAGTGGCAAAGCTGGATTTTGGATTCTTGCAATTTTTCTCCAGATCATGTGTGATAAATAAAGATTCTAAATGGCCTCCTGCAAAAGACAAAAAAACAGAATAAAGCATCAGATGATAGAGATTGAGATTTGAAGAAACACATAGAAATCATCTTTTTCAAATTTTTTTTTTAAGTTAGAAAAATTGAGCTCCAGATAATAAATGATGCACTCAAGTTCATAGAACAAGTTAGTGTTAGAACTGTGATTGAAGTGGAAATGTGCATCTAAAGTTCATGACAAAGCTGCAGAGATAATATTTTTTTTAGTCAGGGTTTCATTTTGTCACCCATGCAGGAGTGCAGTGGCACAATCATGGCTCACCACAGCCTCCAACTACTGAACTCAGATGACCCTTTTGCTTCAGCATCCCAAGTAGCTGGTGCTATGGGCACATGCCACCATGCCCAGATAATTTTTTTTGAATTTTTGTAGAGATAAGGTCTTGCTATGTTGTCTAGGCTGATGTTATTCTTTTACAGGTGAGGAAACTGGGGCACACTGTTAATAAATAGCAGACCTGCCATTCAAACTCAGGTAAAATGATTCAGAACTAAAACTACCATACTATTGGAACTCAGGAAAGCCATTCATTTGTAATTCGTTTACTAGGCACTTAGTATGATTACAGTAATTTTAAAACTGGGAAATCTAATGTCTTCAATTAACAAACTCGGGAAGTTTTGGGAATTTTACTTTACTATAAATACAGTGTTCTCTAGCCAAAAATTAATGTTTACAGTGTCCTACAGTTCATGCAAATCTACATATAAAAATATAAAATTATACAAGCATGCATATATATGAACTTTATAGAGAGATGTATACATAATATATATATAAATTTATAATATATGTGCATAAATATAGCATGAATATGTAGGTATATATTTATAAATATAGATACAAAACCATTTCAACTTTATATATTGGCTATAGAGGAAAGCAATTTGCCAACTTGACTTTAAGTCTTTTTTGTAATAACTAGCATTTAGAATAAAATTTAGAATTTGTAAAAATTAAACAAATAAAACTATACTTAAAATACTCTGCTAACCTATATTCACATCTATTAACTTATTAGTCAAGTAAGATATAGGTGAAACTTATCTGTGAGCATTACACACTGAGGAAAGTCTTCTCAATGTAGTCCTGTCACAGATCTTAGAAAAGAAATAATTTTTAAAATCTAAAAGTGTAATAAACTAGAAAAAAAAGAGAAATCTTTCATTAAGTGGCTTGGAAGAAGCTGTCGTTAACCACTTGTCATCAGTATTAGCAGCTCAAGCTGAATAAAAATTGTGTGACTCTGGACTTTCCTTGCTCTGCCACTTGGATCATCTGTTAGGATTGGCACCTGATTAACTCTCAAAACTGTCTCTTCCTTTGATTAGCTCCCAGAACTTCTTTTGTAGTTTCAGTCATAATTTTCCAAACTTTTCCCTAAAAGACAGAGTCTAGTGTTTTTTCACTGACTGCAAAATTTCCCCCGTGAGTGCTGGAAAAATGTTTGGCCTCTATTCCTATTTATACCATTTGGCTTGATCTTTCATAAACATTGGCTTAAGACTTCCTTTTTTGGTGAAGAGAGAATGAATGATTACTCCTAAATTTTATTTCTGTCTTAAGCTTTCAGCGTTTGGTACAAAATAAAAATGAGCAGTCTCAGTACTGACTATTGATGTTACAGTAACCCTCTGAATTACCCTATAATTTACTCTCCACTTAAATCATTTTGTAGATTAATTTTCATCTATGCTAATACTTGGTCATGTATAAGAAAAACATGTTTGTTTCAATGTTTAAATAGTGAATGGTATGGTAAGGAGAAAGACCAAGTGAGGAAAGATAATGTATTCTAAATAGACAAATTTTAGAAAGCTTTTAATACTTTATTTAAAACCCATATGTCAGTATATTTTAAATTTATATATTGGAATGCAATCTTCTTCTTTTTCAAATGAAGAAGCTATATACAGTCCATTATTACTGAACTGTATTCTATTCAATACATTTACTTTTTACTTGCTATATTAGTCTGCTTTATTGTAAGATAGTGCTCTGAAAAAAATCTGAATCTCTGTGACTTAGAACAAACATTTCTTTCTAATTCACATGTCTGTTTCAATTATGTATTGAGTTCAGGCCAGCTTCATGTGTCCCTCCTTTGGGAAACAGAGACTACTTGAGATATGTTCTTCCATGGAAAAGGGAGGAAGAACCAAGAAGAGTGAAACACTTTGTGATTCTTAATTCCGTAGTTCAGACACTCTCATATCTGCCTAAGTACTGTTGGGCAAGGCAAGTCACATGACCAAGGCCACATCAATGAGTGGGAAGTATAATCCGTCTACAGTGAATAATGGCAAGTGAAAGGAAGAAAATAATATGTACAAGCAATGCAATGTACTAACCTATCCATGAATTTTAATGTGGTTAAATATATAGTTGGGAATTATAATAATAATCTATACTGACATGTATTTTGTACTAAGTCCTTGGCTAAGACTACATTTGATGCTTTACAAGATACCTCATTAAAAAATGAGGTTATTATTATGATTATTTTCCACTAATATGAATCTCAGGTGTGGTGTGGCTTAAGGGACTTATCTAAGGCTGCAGAACTAGTACATGATCGAACCAAGAAATGTCAGCCCACCCTCCAGGTAGAGAGAGCAGACAATAAAGGTGCTTCTGTGGGTCATTCTGAGTTCACTATCCTGTGGACCATTGAGGAGACTTATAGAACATATTTAACAATTGCTCAAATACCCTATTCAAAATGGAATCAACCTAAGTGTCCATCTAAAGATGATTAGATAGAGAAAATGTGCTGTAAGTACACAATGAAATACTATTCAGTCATAAAAATATAAGGAAATTCTGGATGAGCCTGGAGGGCATTATATTAAGTAAGTCAGGCACTTACTTTGGGGCATAAAAATGTTGCGCTTATAGAAGTAGAAAGCAGAATACTGGTTACTAGAGGCTGAGAAGGGACAGGGAGGAAGGGTAGGGAGAGGAGGTTTAATAGATGCAACTTTGCAACTAGTTACTAGAAATATATTCTAGTGTTCTATAGTGCTGAAGGATGATTATATTAACAATAATTTATTGTATATTTTCAAACAAAAGAGTTAATTTTGAATGTTCCAAACACACATGATAGATATTTGAGGTGACAGGTATGTTTATTACCCTGAACTGATAACACATTGTATACATGTATGGAAATATCACTCTGTACCCACAAATAGGTACAATTATTATATGTCAATATAAATAAATAAATGGGTAAATGGACACACACACACACACACACACAAACAATTGCTCAACTTTTTTTTTTTTTAATTCATAGACTTTTGTTCCTCATTTGATGAGGGTTGCTCTTGGGATAACCAAATCTGTGTCACTTCTAAACTGCCCTGAAGATGGGCTTACCAAACTCTTCTAAACTGGTGAAGGTCTTAACGCAAAGAAGTAGAGAGATGAAGATACTTCTGGTGAAAAATCAGCACCCACAGAATCTGTTCACTATAGTTACAGGTGAATTCAGAGTTGGCCCAGGGGAAAAAAGCAGAAGTAATTATTCAAATCTACTATACCATTTTCTTTTGAGTTGGAGTCTCACTCTGTCGCCCAGACTGGAGTGCAGTGGCCGCTCCCGGCCACCGCAGCCTCGACCTGCTGGGCTCCGGCGATCCTTCCGCCTCAGCCTTCCAAGTCGCTGGAACTGCAGGCGCTCGCCACCACGCCCGGCTGATTTTTTGATTTATTGTAGAGATGAGGTTTCGCTGCCCAGGCGGGTCTCGAACCCGCGGGCTCAGGCAATCCACTCACCTCAGCCTCCCAAAGGTGCGGTATTACAGGCTGAGCCACCGAACCTGGCTTATACCATTTTCTTAACTTTCAATCCATAGTGCAAGCTGGGCAACTACATCTCGTGATTTAAATATTCCCTTACAATACACCCAAAAAGGACACTTTGCTTGACCAGTTGTCTATTTCTAAAGCATCTCATTAAGAAGACATTTGGAAATGGTTATTGTGCATGTTTGGCTGATTTCTTTTTATTTACAAAGAACTATTTTGCAACCCATTAATGAGATAAAAAATATACTGCATACTGTTATTTTTTTAAAATTCAGTAGAGAAATTGAATATTTTAAAAATAAATTGTTTAAGGTGATGTATGCAAACAGGTACCTAGTTAGCAGTTCTGTCACAATATCCAAGTATTTAATTTCACCTTTAAATTACATGGAGACCTTGACCTTATTTGAGGTTATTTTGCCATAATTAGTCCATGATTATTATTTTACCAAAATAAGTGATCCTTCTCATGATACACTACCAAAGTATATTTCAAGTCTGCATACTAATTAATAGCAACTTATTTTTACACTTAACAAGTCTACACCCACATATTCATGTTTGAACAAGATGAGATATTTGAAATTCCTTTGTAAATTATAACGCATCACAAAAACATCTATTATTCCTATTATTACTAAAAACAGATCTTATTCTTTTTGGCATGAGGAAGTGTAATTTACACTAACATAATTTCATATTTTGTTTCTATCTTTCAAATCAAGACTTTAATTCCTTCATATTTATGAATACTAAAAAACTTACTTATTAACATGACTGCTACCTAAAAATTGTGTCTATTTTGTGAGATAGTGCAGTTTATACAGAAGATCCCAGAAAATTGTGATATATTTGGAAATAAAGATTTATACTTTTTCCCAGTTTATTTACTATTTATTTATTTTTGTTTCAAAAGTTTCAGGAGGTACAAATAGTTTCTGGTCTGGGCTTTCGTTGTAATTTTTCCACCTCCGTCTGTGCACATTGTACCTGACTGGTGATTTTTTGTCCCTGCACCCCTTCCCCCTTTCTGAGTTTCCAGTGTCCATTATACCATTCCCGATGTCTTTGTGGATCGTTAATTTAGCACCTAATTATAAGTGAGAACATGTGGTGTTTGGTTTTGTGTTCCTGAATTTAGTTCACTTAGGATGATTTTCTCCACTTCCATCCAAGTTGCTGCAAAAGATATTATTTCATTCTTTTTTATGGTTGAATATTATTCCATAGTATATATATACCACATTTTCATTATCCACTGATTGGTTGATGGGCATCTACGTTTACGCCACATCTTTTCAATTGTAAATTTTGCTGTGATGATCATGCAGGTGCAGGTGTCTTTTTTATATAGCAATCTCTGTTCCTTTGGATAAATACCTAGCAGTGTGATTGCAGGATCAAATAGTAGACCTATTTTAGTTTTGGAGAAATCTCCATACTACTTTCTATAGAGATTGCAGTGATTTACACTCCCACCAACAGTGTAAAAACATTCGCTTTTCTCTTCATCCATGCCATCATCTATTGTTTTTAAAATGTTTTTAATGATGGCCATTCTTACAGGTGTAAGGTGATATCTCATTGTTGTTTTGATTTGGGACTTAATTAAACTAAAAAGTCTCTGCATAGCAAAATAAATAATCAACAAAGCAAATAGCCAACCTACAGAATGGGAGAAAATATTTGCAAACTCTGAATCTGACAAAGGACTTATATCCAGAATCTACAAAGAGCAGAAACAAATCAACAAGAAAGCAGCAAATAACTCCATTTAAAAAGTAGGCAAATGACATGAACAGGCATCTCTCAAAAGAAATTATACAAATGGCCAATAAACATATGAAAAAATGTTCCACATCTTTTAATCTGAAGGAAATGCTAATCTTTATTTGTTTAAGTTTGTCACTATTAGTATGTGTCCTATATATGTCCTATTTAGTCTTCACAATTCTGTACCACTATTATTATTTCCATGATACAAATGGAGATGATGAGACCCAGAGAGGTTAAGTAACTTCTCAGAGGCCATAGAGTTAGGAGAGCTGGCGTTGGATCCCTGGCTATTTGACACTGGAATTAATGTATTTAACTACTGGTCCCTATCTTAACAGGTAAATGCAGTTTTAAGAGAACAAGAATGGGCTACTGGCACAATGGTCTACCACATGGCACTCTGTTTTTACAACTTAAGCCACTTGACATTTTTCTTGCATTCTTGGGATTCTAATCACTTGTCTATTCTAATATGTTCCTTCTACCTTATTGTTAGAATGTCATATTTCATGGCAACGCCTATAAATATACTTAAATGTATCTCCACAATTCTTGTCCCATGTTTGCAATACATATGGCATTGTAGGTTTTATGAATATGTGATTGTGTGATTATATAAAGTTCTCACTTTAACTCCAATTTGCTAATATAGCATAAATTCGATGATTAAGTGTCAGGGAATGGGAGATAACTTTTATTCAATATGAGCTGTCATAACTTTTGAGATTGTGTTCTGAGTCTATCAACTCCCTACAGTGAAAAAAGCAACTGACTTACCTGAGAAACTAGCATCATTTGCAGTAGAGACAGATCATCCATAGCATTTTTCACTGTGTTAGGAGACACTACATTCATGAAAAATAAAGAGAAGTGACATCATATTACAGAATGTAATTCACCCTGAACAATGAAAGCAGATTGTTTGCAAGAATATTATTTTTCCCATTTTTTAGTTCTTTATACTGATGAAAATAAATAGCAATACCTCAGTTTCAAGGCCAAATTTTAGGAGAAAACATTGAAAAGTAGTTTTATATCTAATGAGTGCTCAAGTGATATTTTAGGAAACAAATTGATAATTAAGACAGAAGGTGTATAATTAACAGAGTAGCTTGAGCAGTGTGATGAAGTGAAGGAAAAAAACATTGGCCTAGGACTTAGTAGATCTGAGATTTAATTACAGTATTGGCTAATCATTCAACAAACCCTTACTAAGTACCTATTTTTGCTTGAATACACCGTGATGAATGCCAGAAGTTACGAAGACATAGTAATCCTCTCATCAAGCTTTGGTCACATTTCAGAGGCAGTGAATGGAATTCAGGCTGCATTACTGGCAGTGAATAAAATATTTTGTGTGTCTGTGTGTGTGCATATATATATGTATGCACATATACATATATATGTTATATGTATAAGTTATAGTATATGTTTATATGTTATATTTATATATGTATCATACACATAGATATTATAGGTAGATATATACACACGGTTAAAGTATCTGTGATTACAAAGTATGCACATAAAAATATATGCATATACACACAAATACATGTTTTTCACATGCTAACTTTAATCGTATGTGTATATATATATTATATATATACACACACACACATATCTGTACAGTTTAAAAAAGCTAATGCATATGTATGCATCAGAAAGATTGATTGATGAGAGTTATGTCAAGAAGATAAGTGTGATTATGAAAACATTCACATTTGAACTAGATCTTAATGGTGAGTTCTCAAGTCACATTCCTTTTTCTTTTATTTTTTTTCTGAGTTGGAGTCTCACTCTGTCGCCTAGGCTGGAGTGTAGTGGCATGCTCACAGTCACCACAGCCTCGACCTGCTGGGCTTAGGCAATCCTTCCACCTCAGACTTCCAGTAGATGGAACTACAGACACACGCTACCATGCTTGCCTTCTTTTTGATTAATTGTAGCCGTTAAGTCTCACCAAGTTGCCCATTCTGGTCTTGAACCCTTAGGCTCAGGCAATCCTCTCACCTTGGCCTCCTAAAGTGCTGGGATTACAGGCTGAGCCACCACGCCTAGGCCTCAAGTCACATTCTAGGTACTGCATGAACAAAGAATTAATGCAAGAAAGCATATGGCTTATTCATGGAAAAATGTGCTTGTGAGTCTAGGACAGACTTGGTAGATATATATAAGGTAAGGAGTATGTAAGACTGCCAACAGTCCTGATAGATAAGTTTAGAAAGTATGCTGGAGTCAAATTGTGAAGTCCCTTATATGCCATTCTATATAACCTGACCTTTAACCTCAAAGCAAGTATTTCTCAAACTTGCATAATGACCAAAGAGGAACATATTTATTACTAGATGCATAATAATGATGCCATTAATTGTCATGGGGGTAAGATAAGGGAATTGTTTGAAGATGAATGATATTGCTAAGGTACCTTTAGTCCATCTAGCTGGATGTATTAACTAGAAGTTGCTATGTCAGACTGAAACTCAGGATATTACTCGAGATGAAAAATACAGATTTAGTTATTTTCAATATCAATAACTGTGGTGATTGAGGCTGGGTGTGGAAGGCACTTTGTTTAGAAAGAATAAACAGTAGACCAAGAAAAGAAAAGACAAAAAATATAAAAGACCCTGGGAGAATGTCAATATTTTCAAGGTGATTGGCAAATACATCTGAGAAACAGATGAGAAAGGAAGGAACTCTGGTATTGAAGGGAAAAGCAGGAGACAGTAATATTTCAGAAGACGAGAAAGTTTGTGTTCTCTTTTTAGTAATATTATTCACTATAGTAGTTTCAGCTTGCATCTACCAAATCTTTATTTTAAACTCTGATTTGTCTCTTGACCTTTAGGGTCATTCATTCTACCCCATGCTTCCTAGCCCCTTGTTATAAATACAGGACCAAGTCAAGTCCTCTTCTCCCTGGAATCTCTAGATTACAATCTAAATACTATCATTAATTCTCCCTGTCCCAGTTTCCCTCCTTCACATATAATTAATAATTGGTACTCATCAATAATGCCTATTAAATATATACTACATACAATTACTTCTCTTCATCCCAGTGCAATTCATTAGTACAGACCATCATCACTTCTCACATAATTATAGCTATAATCAGCTATTTTGTCTTCTGTTTCCAGTCTCACCTCTCCCCAAATATTCTCCATACTTTGAAATTTATGTATAAAATACAAACCTAATATTTCCATTCCCTACTTAACATTCTGCATTGGTTTCTAACTGTCCTCTGGCTAAATTTTCAGGCTCCTTGTAAGATGGTTGATAATAATTTCACTGTTTTCTTTTCTTTTTTTTTTTTTTTTTTGAGTTGAAATCTCGCTCCGTCGCCCAGACTGGAGTGCAGTGGTCGCTCCCGGCCACCGCAGCCTCACCTGCTGGGCTCCGGCGATCCTTCCGCCTCAGCCTTCCAAGTAGCTGGAAATTACAAGCATGCGCTACCACACCCGGCTGATTTTTTGATTTATTGTAGAGATGAGGTCTCGCTGCCCAGGCGGGTCTCGAACCCACGGGCTCAGGCAGTCCACTCACCTCAGCCTCCCAAAGGCGCGGGATTACAGGCTGAGCCACCGAGCCCGGCTGCACTGTTTTCTAAAGTCATCTCTGCCACTTTTTCCCCTTCCTCCTTGTCTAGGTCCTGGAAAGGACCATACACTTTCTCTCACACCCTGACAGTTTTACCTGCTCTTTTTATTGTCTGGAGTTTTCTTTTTCTACCCTGTTTGCCTCTCTTCTCTTAATTAACTTTCAGAACTTAGCAGAGATGTCACTTCATCAAGGAAGCACTGGAATTTTCAAGTTAGTTCTCTTAATGTATGCCGATGATAAAACCCTGTATTTTCTTTTTCTTTTCTTTCCTTTTTTTTTTTTTAATGAATCAGTGTCTCACTCTGTCACCTAAGCTGGAATACAGTGGCACACTCACAGCCACCACAGCCTTGATCTGCTGGACTCAGGGAATCCTTCTACCTCAGCCTTCCAGGTAGCTGGAACTAAAGGTGCACACCACTACACCTGGCGAATTTTTTGATTTATTGTAGAGACGAGGTCTCACCAAGTTGCTCAGATTGGTCTCGAACCCCTGGGCTCAGGCAATCCTCTCGCCTCAGCCTCCCAAATGTATTTTCTTTATCAGGGAAATTATCTGTTAGCTTGTTTCTAAATATCCTTTTCTGTGTTTACTTCTTTCACTAAACTAGAAGGACAAAAGGATGGAAATATGATTTTTCTCATTGTATTTCTACTACCAAATAGGTATCAGTGTTGTCACTGGACCTAATAGCCTTAAAGATAAAATATTCTATAATAGTTTCCTATTGCTATTATAAAAATATCACAAATTTAGTGGCTTAAAACTATGTGAGTTTATTATTGGACAGTTCTGCAGGTCAGAGATTCAAAATAGTCCTCACTGAACTAAAATCAAGGTGCTCACAGGGTTTTGTGGCTTTTGGAGACTTCAGGGGAGAATCTGTTTCTTTGTCTTACTTTCTAAAGACTTCCTACATTATTTGACTCATGGCCTTCTTCCTATGTCTTCAAACCCAGGAACCTTGGGCTGAGTCCTTCTCATACTGCTATCTTTCTAAGCTCCCTCTTATGTCATCCTTTTTCCCCCTGTTAAGGACCCTTGTGATTACATTCTGGCCACCAGATAATCCAGGATAAGCTCCCTATCAAAAGTTAGCTGATTAGCAAGTCTAATTCCATCTGCAATAACTCTACTTAGGAATTAGAACATGGACATCTTTGGGGGGAAACATTATGCTGCCTACCCCAGGTTAATAGAATTAATATCTGAAGAGAAGAAAAATGAGAAGAGGGCTAAAAAGCACATCTGATCTTTATTAACTTAAAACACCTTTATTGAGCACTACTATTTAACACATTCTTTGCTAAGTGCTGGGATTATAGTTCTAATTCAAACAGTCACTATTGGAAATGAGAAGGATATAGATAATGTTAATAAGAACAACAGTTATAGGATGATGAGCCGTGAAAACTGCATTGTATTGGTTATAGAGTAAATGAGAAATAAGAAAACTTCTTTGACACTAACAGTTTTTCTGTGGAAATTTAGTTATTTCAGACCTTCTCTTTATAATCTAACCACTGTCACCTTAGTCCCTAAAATCCCATTACCAAAGGCTATTGCTCACATTTAATGGAAAGCATTTCCCATTCTAACCTCCTCCACTCTGCACTGCCATTTTGTAACATTAATAACACGGTAAATCCATTTTCTAAATATGTCCTGAATTTGGGACCTTCCTTCTTGATGTTCCAAAATACCATATAAGCATATCTAATATTTGCCACTAATCTTCCATATGTCCCGTTTCCTTTTTCTCACTTTTGGTGGAAGCAGAGCACAGACTGGCCCCTAATTGTTCTACCATATTACTTACTTGTCTTTTCTTTAAGTGAAATTACACTCATAACTCTTTGTATTTATTCACTATATATATTTCCATACCATTTTCAACTTCAATATTCCTTTCTACTTGAGTGATGAGGATCCTCAATTAGCATATTAACCAACACCCAAGTAAGTATCATTTAAAAAATGTTTTTCAGGCACAGATTATAGCTAACTGCTCTGTGTATTAAGGATAATTCTTGCTGCTCATAGAACTGCTTTTTTTTTCCAGTCTTTATATGCTTTCCCTTATGTTGTGTTATCTATAGTGGAGAAGGGATCATATCATGGAGACTCTCCAGCATCTTGCTCTCAACTCTCCTTGCAATTACATTCCATGCCACTCCCTTGATCACATTCTAGAGTACAACAAAAAGGAATCACATAAAGGGCATGCACTTTTGTTTTCTCATCATCCTGCCCTTGTCCTTGCTGTCTGCTCAATGAGATTCATCTTTTTCTTCTCACCATTTTTTCTTCTTATAGATTCAGCCTACTCATCATCTTCTTTAAGATATCTTCCCTAACACTAAAGTGGCTACATATCCCTCTTTCTATGTTCCTGTAATCCCTTTTGAATATATATATTCTCGTTTATATAAAATGTTTCATATTTATCTGATGTGATATTTTCTACTAGGCTGAGAACTTTGCCAAAGACTGAATCTTGTTTATATTCTCAGTAACTAGCAAAACGACCAGAACATAGTAAGAATTCTATAAATAATTATTCTATAAATTATTACATAAATAAATGATTTCATTATATCCTAACAATGGCTCCATGAGTTTAAAAGCAACTAATATCCTAATTTCACAGATAAAGAGACCAAGGACTGACTATTTTAAAGGCATGGTTCTAATATGTTCTGCACTGGGATTGGAGACCAGTTCCCCTGATTTAATGTCCTCTCAGTTTGCCCAATATCATTTTTCTGCAGTAACTTGCTCTTGTGAATCATGAAAATTACAATTTAATATATCCCACATTTATATTCCTGAGGTCCCCAGGAATATAAAAGTTAATAACAGGGTAAAAGGTCATTTCACTAGTTTTAAAAAATATGAAGGGTCAGATATACTGAATAAGAATAACTTTATTAGAAGGGGTTAAAGAATTGTGAGAGGAAATACAATTTTTATGTCATAGTTGAAAGGTAATTTTATATGGGTTTTCCCCATAGAGAGAATAAAATAAAATGTTTGTCACTTTTTGCAATTTATGAAGTAGTAGTTCTTCACTTCTTGACATCTCCAGGGAACAGTTTTCAAGTAAATTTTTCTAAGAGAAATTTTCTTCTTTGTCTGTCATATTAATATGCCCATGCATATTTTTATTAGTAAAATAAAATCAGTTATAAACAAACCCTAGAGGAAATGAAATAGAATATTAGCTACTTGAAATGACTAAACAGGAGCATATAATCACTTCTTAATAAAACAGATTTAACTTTATTCTTTTCTCATTTGCTTTGTTGCTGATTTCACATTAATATATTTTACTATAGACTATGTGTCTACAGCAATATACAACCTGTTAAAGCATTAAAACGGTTTCTAGAACAATTTGTATATGTATGAGGTGTGTAAATAGCAACTTTAGATTAACTACGGATATACAACTGATTATATTTAAAATAATCAACTTTTAAGCAATATGAGAAGTAGCAATAGAAATGTATATATTTGAGTATTATACAGTATAAAATTTTAGCATAATAAAAATAAAATGATTTTTTTTAAAATGAGCACTTGAAAAACATAAGTAGCTTAATTTACAATAGTGATCTTTACTTTGGATTTTATGGTAATAAGAATTTTCAGCAAAGAGATCTATGACCTCTATGAAATTATATGCAAATATGTATTTGCATGCATTTTTCTGTAGAGAAGATTCATTATTTTAGACAGATAAGCGAATGGAGCCCATGACTTGAAATGTTTAAGAACTACTGTTATATAATTATCCCATACCAATTAATTTAAAAATATCAAGAAATACATAAGCAGAAGACATAAGCAAGTATTCTGACAAAAGTGGGAACATGCAGAATAAATAAATGCATTAAACACATTCTACTTCATTAGTAATCAAACTAATTTAAATTAAAGCAACCATCAAGTATCTCCTTACATCTAATAAAACAACAATTCCTTAAAAGACTAAAGCCACAAAACTTTTATCAATAGCATAACTGCTTCTGAGTTTATAATGCAGAAACTCAACCTCATTCTTTTGGGTACCAGGAAAAATGAGGATGATCACTGGGAAAGCAGTATGAATATATTAGGCAAAAGTCATAAAGGATTCCATAATGTTGGCTCAATAATTTCATCTTACCGCAATTATAAATGAGAAACTGAAAGAGAATGCATGAAAACATTCATTACAATGTATTCTCTGATAGAAAACAAAAGAAAAAAATCAGTCCATATATATTTATGATAAAACAAGGGAAAAAGAAAGAATAGCATTGTGGTTATGTAAAATATATATGCATGGAAGATTGACATTAAAATTTTGATTGATATTTGAATGACAAAATATTTCTGTAATATTATGTATTACAAACATTGAAACACTAAATATTATTTAGTAAATGTAAAAGCATTTTTCAAAATATTAGCAACCAAGTCATCCAGTACCATAAGGAAGTTTCAATATTTAATTCTTGATCAATTTACACAGACAGGCAGGTAGCACATTGTAAAATTCCAGGATGCCATCCACATAGGTTACAACATACATGGAACCTCTTGGATTGTTTAAAATAGAGACTCTGAATACATGGTTGTTTTGGCATTTGTTTTAATATATTCAGCTTCTGTGTCTGATGATATTATGGCATTGTTTATTATTAATTAAGCAATTATAATGTAACAGGAGATACCTGTTCAATGTGAAAAGCCACGGACTTTGATTAGTTAATTCTGCCACTCACTAACTTTATTCCTTCTCAGCCTGTATTTTTAAAGTATAAAATAGTATATTACATAGCAATTAATTGAGATGACATAAGTAAATCAACCTTACAAACAATAAGGTACTCATCATTGTTATATATTTTATAATAATAATAATGAAATTAGTTATGTTAATAGTCATGCTAAATAAAATACATTTTACTATACCAAAATAAAGCATTAGTAGATAATTCATTGAAGACATATTTTCTTGTATTAAAGGTTTAGAGATAAGAGAGGAAAACTCCTGAAGATGTGTATATGCTGAAGCTCACATTTAGTGCTATTTACACAGTAGATACATAATATTTTACACATAATGTCAAGGTTTCCATGCTGCTTCAAGGCCTATCTAAAATTTGCTCTTTGTACATAGAACTGAAAAGGATATTGTTTTACTACCCATTTTTCATTCAAAAACCTCTAAATCAAATCTCTTCAAATGACCTCCTATTGACCTTTTGGTGGAGGTCTTTGGTTATGCTTCAAATAAATCTGAATGCATGCTTTCAAATGATTCATTTGCTCTCTACTTTCTGACAAAGAGGATAAGCATACACATGTAGGAAAAATAAGTGGAAAATCATTTACTTTTTGGAATATATTTTATTCCACTGATCAATAGATGTATAAACCAGTCTTCCTACAGTACGTCAGTGAAGATGGTAAAATTTTGATCATTTGAAATGTTTTTTAAATTATTATTATTTTCAGAAGAGTTGTATTAAATTTATGGAAGTAAAGGGTGGGATCGGCAGTCGCTGGGAACTACTAAGGAAGAAGGAAAGGAGGAGGATGGGGACACGTGACAACATAAAGGGTATCTGGTCTACTACCAGGCGGAGCGAGGGCCATATAGAAGCCCAAACTTCACCGCATGCAGGCTACTTATGTAGTAAATCCTCACTTGTACCCTGTACCCCACAACTCTATCATAAATAAATAAATTGTTTAGAAAAGATTCAAAAATGCCAAATTAGGTTTGAAGTGTACTGTTATCTATTTTTATGTATTCACATTTGTCAACAAAGAAAATATTTCCATATTGTAACTATGACTTACACTACATTGGTAATGCTGATATTGGCCATATACATAGTAACTGGTGATAATGCCACAATTAAGAAAAATGTCATTTGTTATGCTAAATAAAAATTTCTCATCTAAGACAACAGTTTGGAATTTATCATTTATCCACTGTTATTTCTCATATTGGCTAAACACAACTATGTATAAATTATTACTGTGATTTAAAGATAAAGAGATATTCGTTGTGCATACATGCATTTGTTGTGAAAAAGTATTTCTTTACTATATAACCTCAGTTTTTAGAGAAGCAATGGAGATTTAGAGCAAATAAGGTTACTTGTCAGGGCATTTCAATAACGGTTCTTTTGACCCAAGTAAGTAAAATATGAAATCCATCAATTTCAAATATCTCTTAGATACTTGCATTCATTGAATGTTAACTCATATGATTACATTTACAGTAATACAAAAAAACACTTTGCCTTGGAAATACACTTTAGTAAATCAAGATTGATGATTTTTCTGTCCATTAGCCTCAATACTAATTTCCAGCTTAGGAAAAAAAGACATAATTTTCAGAAGCATGAGTTTTGTGATGCTGTGTCTTAAGAATTCCCCCCTAATTCCTTGGCATAAATCCTTGGGAAATTTTCCTTTGAGTATTTATGTATAAGCCATGAAGAGTATCATTTGCATTTTTATTTGTAATGTTTGACTTTTACATGAAAAGAGGTATTGGAAATTTTAGAGTTGTAGAATCCCCTTCCCTTAAAGCATTCACATATTTGTCAAACATATTTTCTTAGCTCTTAATTTGTGCAGATAATGTGCTAAGTTCTGGAAAGCAAAGATAATTAAACTGTGCTCCTAATTATCAGGAAACCTCTACTATAAAGGGAACAAGCTCATGTTATAGTGTGTAGGTGTTACATAAAAGAATAATCATGTCTACATGGATGGAAGAGGTTGGTATAGAGAAAGGTTCAGGAATAGTTTCCTAAAAGAAATTACAGTTATTAGTTTCTTTTAATTATACTAGAGTATTAATCCACAATTAATTATACTAGGGGGGTCTCCAGCACCCCTCTCCCCGTCCACATTGCAGGAGGTGAGCGGACAAATTTCATCTGTATTTCTAGCTGCTCCCCATTGCTGGCATTACAGCCTGAGTTCTGCCTCTTGTCAGATCAGCAGTGCCATTGGATTTTGACAGTAGTGCAACCTATATTGTGAAAGATCTAGATTGCACACTCATGAGAATCTTATGCCTCCGCTGATCTGCACAATAAATATTATGTACATGAATCATAACGAAAACATCTCCCACTCCCATCCACGGAAAAATTGTCTTTCATGAAACTGGTCTCTGATGCCAAAAAGATTGGGGACTGCTGTTATAAAAGATCCTTGCTGTTTATTCAGACAAGACTATTTTTAATAACGTCATCAAACATTATTTAAATGACTATAGGCTTGACAATATTAATTATTTTTCAGGTATTAATTTTAGTTTGAATGCCTAATACCAACATTACTCATGTTTCATTTTTACTTATCAATGAATTAGATACAAAGTATAAAATAATGCTAACACATGGTAATTGAAAGTTGTTTTGGTTGAAAAATATGAATTCTTTTTAAAATTGCTTCCTAACTTTTATTTTATATTTTAGATGAAAGAGAAGATGTTCAAAAGAAAACATTCACAAAATGGATAAATGCACAATTCTCTAAGGTAAGAATGTATTATTACTTCTCTTTTAATAAAAGTAATGAATTTTCACAATGGACTATGTGTTAGTGTATTTTAAATGTTCATATTATTTTTCTAATAATGTCACTTTATTTAAGCCATGCAAGTGTGGGAATATTATGTTTCCTTCGAATGATGGAATAAGGAACAGAATAAATGGCAAAGAGAAATTATTAAATTTGATAAAATGTATAACTTTAGTTCATCTAGATACTGTGTGTTTCTTTGATGACATGAGCCATCAGAGGATTATAACAGCAATCTTTTATCAAGTAGCTGGTAGATGTAACACATTAGAAAAATATATTAAGGAAAAAATTAAAAGATAAAAATAAAATAAAGAAAGAAAGAAAAATATATTAAAGACTTTTGTTGTTGTGAAAATTGTCATTTTTGTTCCTCTTGGTCCTCACAAAGTTCAAGAAAAAATAATAAACTGCATTGGATCTATTCAACGTATATAACCTAGAACACATTTCATACAATATTAAGATAACAAATTCATCTTCTTTTTTTGCGGACAGCAGTTCATACTATTAATCATATTCATTTATTTTGCAAACACAACCTAACTCATAATCAAAAGCACAATTCTAGATAAGTATATGTGAACACAGAATAAGATAGTTGTACCTTAAAAACTAGCTTTATGAATGCAATATAGGAAGGTTTGTTTGGATTTTAGGGTTAGAAAAATTTGCATTTATATGCAATCATCTCAGATGATATTTGAAAAAATCAAATATTTTTTGAGTCAGTATTCTTATCTTTCCATCGTGTGTGTTTGTATACATACACATTGAGTGATTAATTGATACATTAGATCCAGAAAATGAGAATATAAAGCTAATAAAATGTGGTCTTTATGCCCAAGGTTTAAGAATGGCGTAATTGTAATCATAGATATTTTGCATGTTATTGTGAGGATTTAGAGTCCATGTAAGTGAAAATTTCTAGCACAATGCCTGACGCTCTTAATATGTATGAGTTACCCTTTCCATGAAGCTGTCTCATTTTGTAAAAATTGGGGTAATGGATCCAAAACAATCTACCAGGAGATACCATTCCCAAAGTTCTCCTTTGCTATTACAAAAGGTTTTAGAATATCTTCCATTCCTTGTGATGTTTGATAGCAGAACTTTTCCAGGAACTCTTTAGTATGTTACTGAATTTTAACTAATAAAAGTGTATATTTATTTACTTGCTGAATTAAAATTAATAAATTCTTATTGCAGAACTTCAGACAACAGTCATAAACCAAAACATATATTTTTAAAAATCCTCAACTTATAAAAATAAAAATTAAGTGAGGTACAAGTAATAAAAAAGAACAAAGTATACAATGTATAAAAATATAAGTATTTAGGATAAGAATTAATAATTATCAGAATATCTACAAGATAAGTGTAGGTAGTTTTCTATACTTACTGTCTTCATTGATTTTATTTAATGTTGGAATTTTGAAGCAGACAATAGATATGTTTTCAAATTAACACAGACAAATCAGAAATGTAAATACAGTTTTTGAAATAATAAATGTAACAATAATCTGAGTATTTGAATTAAACCAATGATTCATTTTTATAAGGTATGTAAATATGACAAACACTGTGTATCTTCATTCTCACAAATCTAAATAGATCTTCAGTCTCTATACATTGACATTTTTAAGTATAATTTATCACAACTCACCTGCTAATATACAAACCAAAACTTGATATCTTATCTTCTATGAATACATTGTTAATACTGCCTTAGAGCCATCAGATAGATTATTACCTGTCTTTATGAGTGTCCATATTTTAAAAACTGTAGAATACTTATATACATGAGAACATTAACTATTTTGTCTTAATTAGTTTATCCTCGAATTAAACTCCCACTTATTTCATATACATTACAAATGTTCTCCCTAAACCTGTTATAATTGGAACAGAAGAGTCACCATTCTTTCAAATTCAGAACTTCCATTATTGGGCAAATCCTAGATATTAGGATTATAAAGAAATGTTTATAAAGACAGGAGGAAAAACTGATTTAAAGATAAAATGTATAAATGTGTGTGTCAACTTTTAATTTTGAGGACCTGGAAAGCATCTTTTTCATATTATTATTATTATTACTATTATTATTATTGGTAAAAACTTCAGGTATGGACTACATTATTTTTAGGCACTTTCAAAGGTAATAGTAATTAAGGCAAAGCTAGTTGATTCAGCTTAAACTACATGGTGATACCAAAAGATAAAGGATTTTGTGATATACATCATTTGACAATTATTGCATCACCACATGGTTTTCAGCTGAATTCAGTAAGATACACAAATTTAAAGTAGAATCTTCTGATGTCATGGAACGTACACACTCATTTGGGAGTTATTGGCTAATTGCTAAATAGAACTGAGTGAGCTGCGTGTGGGTGGTCTGAGCAAGCAGTAATCTGGGTTGGAGCGAATCTGCTAATCTTTATGAGGAAAACTCTAAAATGGGAGCACATCAAAAGCAGGAATGTGTATTTTCTTTGTAACCTCAATGTTTATTACGAGTGTGCTAAATAAATATAATGAATATAGTTGGTTAATAGTGCAGATCTTTAAATATATGCTAAGTTTTTTAAAAAGAGGAAACATTCTGAATGTAAAAATTGTGTTGAAGCCTTCGAAAACAGAAAGGCAATGAAAAACTGTCAGCTGTGTCAATTAGACACAGGCACACATACATATAACAAATAAAAATACGAGTTAAAAGGCTTATCAGTGAGGCATACACACAATTTATATAATATTTGTAAACTATAGGGAGATAGCCAAGTAGTTTCTTGTTATTTTGTAAAGCTACAGAAGAGATATTTTAAGGAAATAAGTGTGATTAAATATATCCCTACTGTTTTTGTGTTATTTGAAGCCAAATGTCTCTTTTCAGTAAACCTAACTAATTTTTCACTTCCCTGGTACCATTTTAAAATAAGACCTATCTTTTCTTTAAAAAAAGTAAGTCTTCCATTAACCTTTGATTCCAAACATTTTTACTAGAATGTGATTTATCACATCTATTCTATATAGATAAGTGAACAATATTTATCTCCACATAAACACAAAACCATTTCTAGATAAGGTTAATTCAAGGTAAATATTCTTTTCATGTAATTTGGAGATATGTTGTAATCCTTAAAAAAAAAGTTTAGTGTTTGCTGCATAACAACTATAATTTATATTATAAAAAATCTTTCTTATTTACCCAGGCTTATTACAGGAAAGTACAGTTTTGAAATCATAACTAAAAATATTTTGTCATAAAACTTGATGTTTGCATTTGAGGAAATATGCAGGAAAAATATTTACTACTAGATCAATTGAAAAAATATAAATAAACCATCCCCTAATGAGTTATATGACAATTTTGATCCTATACTGGATTTAGTGATTATCCTAATTTCCATACTCTAACTCCACTTTTCTGACGCAGCTTTATATTTGACTTAAATGAAGTATAAATGTGCTATTTTGTCTATTACTTCACAAGAGCCCATGATATGCTGGTACACTTATATACTCTTTGTCACAACATATATGTTCACATTAAAAATCCAGGACTTGCCGGGCTCGGTGGCTCAGTCTGTAATCCTGCGCCTTTGGGAGACTGAGGTGAGTGGATTGCCTGAGCCCGCGGGTTCGAGACCCGCCTGGGCAGGCGAGACCTCATCTCTACAATACAATCAAAAAATTAGCTAGGCGTGGTAGCGCATGCCTGTAATTCCGGCTACTCAGAAGGCTGAAGTGGAAGGATCGCTGGAGCCCAGCAGGTCAAGGCTGCGGAGGATGGGAGCGGCCACTGCACTCCAGTCTGGGCAACAGAGTGAGACTCCAGCTCAAAAATAAAATAAAATTAAATTAAAAATTTAAAAAAAAATCCAGGACTCACCCTCTGAGGATAACAATTTCATGAGATAAACTGATGTGACATGCTTTTCCCAAGAACTCTTCATAATTTGCCTTCTAAACAGCATAGTGAGCATGACATAGTGTAAATTAACCCTAAAATTGTGAATCAGTAGACCAGAGTTTTTACTCCGTGTGACAGGGGAAAACATTATATCCATACTTTAACTTATTTTGATACAAAGGGTAAACATATAATTCACATTTGCAGAATATTATTTTCATTATATGTCTATGCCTACATGTAACAAAACATATATTCAAAAGGGCATTATGAATACTAAATCATATAAATATACAACAGTGCCATTTTTGCCAGTGTATTATATTTTCTGAATTGAAGGAATCATAAATTTGTGCCATGTAGCTACAGAATCTTTCCTTTCTATTTACTTCTATTCTTTTCCGTGCTATCGTTTGCTCTTCTTGAGACAATGATATTTAAGTTGTAATCATTGTGTTCTTAATTCATAATTTCAAGATGATATTGAAACAGGTATGCATTTTAATTCCACAACTTAGATTGTAATGACCCATACATAACTCTGTTCCTACAGCAACTAATATACACAAAAATTTGACTGTTGAGAAATTTACCTCAGTAATATTTTGTATTCTTCTTACTTCCATTCCCAGGGGCCTGACAGCGTCTAAAATATTACAAAAGAATGTCCTAGTTATTAGTCCAGTCTAGTCACAGCTGATAAGCCTAACAGTCAAGTGAACTTGACTACATGAAGGACAGCTTGTCTACAATGCCACATCTTGCTTAGGTACAGAGAAATAAAGAGTTTTGCCAATGGAGAACAAACCTGTGCTTGGTATTTGACCTCTACAGTCATTTAACTGAGATGTCTTAGGATACCATCTGGAAGCTTTGTGAGGAAACAGGATATTAGCCTCCACAAATTTACTATTTTCCCTGTGTTTAAGGCAACTCCTTAAATATTTATTTACTTTGATTGATTTTATATCCCAGCTTTCCTGAAACTTAACCACCATGACCTATTCATTCGGGACCGTGTATCAATTCCTTATGTGAACTTAAAATTTAAGAAATACAATTTGAGATGAATGATCTTCCTCTGATTGCCTTTCTTTTCTTTATTGAATGTATTTTTTTCTATCTTCTTGTTATAAAGAGGGAGAGCAGAACATTTATTTATATTTTATTATTCTGCTTCATTCTCTCTGTCAATCCACGTCCTCAACATGTGTGCACACACAGACATACTCAGGAAGAATATTGTATATTTAAAGTAAGTTTTACCTTTAGTTTTGTAATTTTAACATGAAGCACTTAAGACTTTTAACTATTTTTTTAATTTAATGGAAATAAAAAAGAACAAAAATTAAGTGACTCTTAAAATGTAATTTTACAAAAGGAAGATACTGAGCCATAGTTACAAAACATTATTTCAGTGAAAGTGGTAACAATATATATGTATCTTTTCTTTGTATACACTAGTTCTAAACTTATATATAACTATCACATTTATATATAACGATTATACAAAGTGCCTGATTTAGCAGAAGTAATAGAGCAGAGCTGTTGTGCCATGGAATGTTCTCCATAGAATGTTCTCCGATGCCACTGGCTTCCTGTTATTTGGCATTAGGAAAAATTATATCACTAGAGAGGATGAATAGCAGTAAACTTTGTCTCTAGATGATGATGTGCAGACTTTACAAGACTTTGATGGCACTTGGATTATTTGGTACAATTGTTTTGGACAGATATACAGGAAACTATAGCAGTTGTTTCAGAAATAGTGAAGATGGAGAACATTTTGTTTATGTATATTCTTATATGAAAAATGCTATTGAGAGTTATATTTCCTTGGTTAGTTTCCCCTGTGAAATAATGAGAAAAGTATTCAAGATGAGTAAAATGAGTTTAGGTTGCTTGTTCAAGGAATGAAGCTAGAACCCTAGAAACTCGTTTAAAACCAGAAGTGGGGAGAAGGTGTGGAGACATTGAAGCATTAAAAATAGGAGGAATTGAATGCTTGCAATAATAACAGAGACTTTAACCCACTTTTGGGTGTTTATTAACCCCAAAATGCAATCATTTTTGAGAAAGCTGTTTATTGATTCTTTCTGAGTGACTTTTTTTACTACACATGCTGCTCAACTTGATGTGGTTATACCTTGGTAAACCTATTCTAAGTTAAAAATACTGTGAATGAAAAATGCATCTAATACACCTAACCTATGAAGCATCATAACTTAGCCTAGTCTACCTTAAATAATCTCAGAACACTTAATATTATCTCACAATTAGGCAAAGTCAGCTAACACAAAGTCTATTTTATAATGAAGTGTTGAATAACTCATGTAAATTATTGAATATTTTACCAAAAGTAAAAATTATATATATATATATATTTTTTAATGCTTCAATGTCTCCACACCTTCTCCCCACTTCTGGTTTTAGACGAGTTTCTAGGGTTCTAGCTTCATTCCTTGAACAAGCAACCTAAACTCATTTTACTCATCTTGAATACTTTTCTCATTATTTCACAGGGGAAACTAACCAAGGAAATATAACTGATATGTATGGGTACTCAAAGTATGGTTTCTACTGAATGCGTATCACGTTCATAGCATTGTATAGTAAGCAAATCTCTTTTTTTTTTTGAGTTGGAGTCTCACTCCTTCGCCCAGACTGGAGTGCAGCGGCCACTCCCGGCCACCGCAGCCTCATCTGCTGGGCTCCGGCGATCCTTCCGCCTCAGCCTTCCCAGTAGCCGGAACCACAGGCGCGCGCTACCATGCCTGGCTGATTTTTTGATTTATTGTAGAGATGAGGTCTCCCCAAGTTGCCCAGGCGGGTCTTGAACCCACGGGGTCAGGCAATCCACTCACCTCAGCCTCCCAAAGGCACAGGACTACAGGCTGAACCACCGAGCCCGGCTTGTAAGCAAATCTTAAGTCGAGGTCTACTTGTATATTAAATGTCAGTATTTAACATGCTAGGTTTGGGTGAGGGAAGAAATCTAGTTTTAAGTTTAATCACCTAAGCTGAATGTTTTATTTATGAATATTGCTTTTTTATTTCTACTAATAAATAAATTATTGTGTGTGAGTGATAATTTGATTATTCATTCAAAATTATTTTATATCTCTACAATAAATCCAAAAATCAGCCGGGTGTGGTAGCGCGCGCCTGTAATTCCGGCTACTCGGAAAGCTGAGGTGGAAGGAT
>NW_007231942.1:0-4390 GCF_000164805.1 Carlito syrichta
AAAAAGATGGAACTCTCCCCAAATCATTTTACGAAGCCAACATCACATTGATATCCAAGCCAGGTAAAGATCCAGCAAAGAAAGAGAACTACAGGCCAATATCTTTGATGAACATAGATGCTAAAATTCTCAACAAGATCCTAGCAAACCGTATTCAGCAATACATCTCAAAAATCATCCATCATGACCAAGTAGGCTTCATTCCTGGGATGCAAGCCTGGTTCAACATTCGTAAAACCATAAATGTAATTAAATACATCAACAGATGTCAAAAAAAAAACCACATGATCATATCATTAGATGCAGAAAAAGCTTTTGATAAAATCCAGCACCCCTTCTTGATAAAAACCCTTGAACATCTAGGCATACGGGAAACATACCTCAAAATAGTAAAAGCCATCTATGAGAAACCCATAGCCAGCATACTCCTAAATGGACAAAAATTGGAACCAATTCCCCTGAAAACTGGAACTAGACAAGGATGCCCACTCTCATCCCTCCTGTTCAACATAGTGTTGGAAGTCCTGGCTCGAGCAATCAGAGAAGAGGAGGCAATCAGAAGTATCCAAATAGGAAAAGAGGAAATTAAGTTATCTCTCTTTGCAGATGATATGATTGTGTACCTTGAAAACCCAAGAGAATCTGTCAAAAGCCTCCTTACATTGATAAAGGCCTTTGGCAAAGTCTCAGGATACAAAATAAATGTACAAAAGACAATCGCATTTCTCTACACCAATAATAAACAAACAGAAACCCAAATAAAAAACACAATTCCATTCACAATAGCCACAAAAAAAAAAAATGAAATACCTTGGCATCTTCATAACCAGAGATGTGAAAGACTTTTACAATGAAAATTACAAAACGCTGCTCAAAGAAATCAAAGATGACACGAACAAGTGGAAAAATATCCCATGCTCATGGATTGGAAGAACCAAAATTGTGAAGATGTCCATCTTACCTAAGGCAATCTACAAATTCGATGCAATACCCATTAAATTACCAACAATAATCTGCTCAGACCTAGAAAAAACAACACAGGAATTCATGTGGAAACACAAATGTCCAAGAATAGCCAGAACAATCCTCAGCAAAAAAAGCAAAGCAGGTGGTATCACAATTATAGACTTCAAACTTTACTATAAAGCTACAATCATCAAAACAGCTTGGTATTGGTACAGGAACAGGCTTATAGATCAATGGAATAGAATTGAGATTCCAGAAGCAAAACCTCAATTTCTCAAACAACTTATCTTCGACAAAGCCCCCACCACCTACCACTGGGGAGAGGAGAACCTATTCAGTAAATGGTGCTGGGAAAACTGGCTGACCACATGCAGAAGATTGAAACAGGACCCCTATCTATCCCCATCCACAAAGCTTAACTCCAAATGGATCAGAGACCTAAATGTAAAACCTCAATCCATAAGAACCTTAGAAAAGGAAGGAAATGCCCTCATGGAAGTCGGAACTGGCATCCAATTCATGAACAAAACCCAAAACCCACAGTTCATAAGAGAGAAGATAGACAAGTAGGACCTTATTAAACTGACAAGCTTCTGCAAAGCCAAAGAAACCATCAAGAGAGCAGGGACACAGCCTACAGACTGGGAAAAAGTATTTGCCAACACCAGGTCTGACAAAGGCTTAACATCCTGGATCTACAAGGTACTGAAATATACTGAAAAGAAGAAAACAAACAACCCCATTAAATAATGGGCAAAAGATATGAACAGACACTTCACAAAAGAAGACATCCGAGCAGCCAACAAACACATGAAAAAATGCTCAACCTCACCTATCATCAGGGAGATACAAATCAAAACCACACTGAGGTACCACCTAAGTCCACTCCGAATGGCAATTATCAACAACTCAAAAAATAACAGCTGCTGGAAAGGGTGTGGTGAAAAGGGAACAGTTCTACACTGTTGGTGGGAGTGTAAACTAGTGCAACCTCTGTGGAAAGCAGTGTGGCAATTCCTAAAAGCTCTAAAAATTGACCTTTCATATGACCCCGCAATCCCCCTACTGTGAATATACCCTGAAGAACTCAAATCACTCTATAAAAAAGATACCTGCACACATATGTTTATCGCAGCGTTGTTCACAATAGCAAGAACCTGGAAACAACCATGCTGCCCTTCAAAAGAGGACTGGATTAAAAAAATGTGGTACATATACACGATGGAATACTACGCAGCCATAAAAAAGAACAAAATCATGAATTTCATAGCAACCTGGATGGAACTAGAGTGTATAATACTGAGTGACCTCTCACAGAAACTAAGATCCGAGTATCACATGTTCTCCCTCATATAATGGACTTGAATATCCAATGTAATACTATAAGAAAATGACTGACGGTACTGGGAAACTATGGTTGGGGAGGGGGATGGGATTAACAGGAGCAAATATCTCTCTGGGGATGGGAAAACACCTCTTATCAACAGGGTGCCTGAATGAAATGTAATTTTACACCTAATCCTTAACTGTACCTCACAAAACCATAATAAAATATATTGATAAATAAAATATATATATATTTTGTTAAATGAACAAGCGACAGAAAACTTTGCCTTTCCTAAGACATTTTAGTGAAACCAGTCTTTATGTGATAGGTCGTAGAGTTTCAGGTACTGAAAGTGGTGGTATTCCACAGTGATGGTACTACTTAAAAACTGTAGGATGGATAAGGGGGCAAGATGGCGACGGCATAGGTGAACTGGTGAGATTCTCTGAACGTGAGTTCCCAAAAAGGCTATTACTTCTCTTCCCCCATCCCCCAGCCCACCACCAACCGTGCTGATGCCAGGCCCAGGAACTTCAGTCCCACGCAAGGCCAGATATTGCATCCCCCCCCACTGCTGCCGTTCTACTCATGTGTGGAAGTCTCTGGTCCCAGCCCCCTCTAGATCCCTCCCCGGCTGCATTGTCTCCAGCCGGGGCACCCGGCACTAAGCCACGGTCACACAGGGAGGCTCTGGGCACCCGACCCTCAGAGACACTGGTCCCATTCCTGGCTGAAGTACTCTGTAGGGTCCCAGTGCCACTCTCGCCACTCACCACCTGCCCTTTGGAACTTTGGAGCTCTGGAACTCCGGGTCCACCCTGGCTGAGGCACTCAGCATGAGACTCCAAGCCAGAGGACCCAGACAAGCAGAGAAAAACAGATCTGCTTAAACTGCCTCGCCATTCTCCAGGCAGAGACTTCCATTGCCCTGCGCACCTATCAACAAACTTTACCTCATTTTCTACGCTGTGGGGAAGTTTTGGGTCCCTGCTCCCCCCGGCTCTCTCCCCGGCTGCATTGTCTCCAGCCCGGCACCCGGCACTGCCGGTCACACAAGGAGGCTCTGGGTGCCCGCCCCTCAGAGACACCGGTCCCATTCCTGGCTGAAGTACCCTGTGGGGGGCCCAGAGCCACTCTCACTGCCCATTGCCTGCCCTTTGGAGCTTTGGAGCTCTGGAACTCCGGGCCCACCCAGGCTGAGGCACTCAGTGAGAGACCCCAAGCCGGGGGGCCCAGACAAGTGGAGAAAAACAGATCTGGGTAAACTACCTTGCTATTCTCCAGGCAGAGACTTCCATTGCCCCGCCCACCTATCAACAAACTTTACCTCAGTTCCTAAGGCAACAGCGTGAAACAGGAGACAAAGCCCCACCCCTATGCTGCAACAAAAAACATAAGGGAGAGGCTGGAATCAGAGATCACAGAAGTGACTCTAGTCTGATTGCTTATTTTGACTTAAGATTTTATCATTGAAACTGTTGGTCTAGATTACGTTTGGTGTTTACCTTCTGACTTATACTGTTTCTTGATTTTTTTGGCCTGTCTCTGTGTAGCTATCAGTATCCTTTAGGGAATCTTTCTTACCTGTCTTTCTTACTTCTTCCCACTCTTGTGTCTCTTTCTCACCTGATAGTTGGTATGTATATCTGTTTTCCCTCTCGCACTTCTCTCTTTCTAACTCCCTATTGACCCCCCCTTCCTCCGTTATTTTCCTCTTTTATATGCCCCCCTTTTAAATCTAGGGACCAAGACTGCATACTGCTGAATAGACAGAGTGTAAAGCAGAGGGAAAAGTGAACAAAGCCAGAAGACCCTCATAAGGAAGAACAGGTCATTGCAGAAGAGAAATAAAAGCAACCCCATCTTCCTCAAAAACAGAATTGAAGAGGGGGAGAGAAAGGGGGACAGGGAGAAAAATCTACAGAAATGAATCTACAGAAATGAAGAAATGAAAAAAAGAAGAGTATGGGTCTCTCCCAGACGCCTGGGAGAGCAGACACTGAGAAATCTGACTTTGGAATGCAAACAATGAAAAGTCCCCCGAATGAAGGGTCTCAAACTGCAAATGTAGATATCAAAACAATAATGGAGAGATTA
>NW_007231942.1:4410-6902 GCF_000164805.1 Carlito syrichta
GTAACTATCAGTACTCTTTAGAGAATCTTTCTTACGTGTCTTTCTTCACTTCTTCCCAGCCCTGTGTCTCTTTCTCACCTGATAGTTGGTATATATATCTGTTTTCCCTCTCGCACTTCTCTCTTTCGCTTATTTTGACTTATGATTTTATCATTGTAACTGTTGGTTTAGATCACGTTTGTTGTTTACCTTCTGACTTACACTGTTTCCCGATTTTATTGGCCTGTCTCTTTGTAGCTATCTGTACTCTTTAGGGAATCTTTCTTAAGTGTCTTTCTTCACTTCTTCCTGGCCCTGTGTCTCTTTCTCATCTGATAGTTGGTATGTATATCTGTTTTCCCTCTCGCACTTCTCTCTTTCTAACTCCCTATTGACCCCCCTTCCTCCATTATTTTCCTCTTTTATACACCCCTTTTTAAATCTAGAGACCAAGACTACATACTGCTGAATAGACAGTCTGTAAAGTAGAGGGAAAAGTGAACAAAGCCAGGAGACCCTCATAAGGAAGAACAGGTCATTGCAGAAGAGAAATAAAAGCAACCTCATTTCCTCAAAAACAGAATTGAAGAAGGGGAGGGAAAGGGGGAGAAGGAGAAAAATCTACAGAAATGAAGAAAAACCAAAAGAAGAGTATGGTTCTCTCCCTGACGCCTGGGAGAGCAGACACTGAGAAAACTGACTTTGGAATGCAAACAATGAGAAGCCCCCGGAATGAAGGATCTCAAACTACAAATGTAGATATCAAGACAATATTGGAGAGATTAAAAAGAATTGAGGAGACACAAGAAGAAACTAGGAAGGAGCTGATATCTGAGATAACAGTAATAAAGAATACTGTGAATGAAATAAATAACAAACTGATAAGCATGGAAAGCAGAATTACCCAAGCAGAAGAAAGAATCTCAGAGCTTGAGGACCAAAATATAGAAATAACCCAAACTATTAAAAACACAGAAAATGAGCTCAAAAAGACAGAACAAAACTTTCAAGAGATGAGTGACTACCTCAATAGGCCTAACCTAAGAGTAATCGGATTCTCTGAGGCAGAAAGAGAAACAGAGACCACATTGGAACAAACTTTCCATGAGATCATTCCAGAAAACTTCCCTTATCTAATCAGTGAAGCAAAAATTCAAACACAAAAGATTCAGAGAACCCCTGCAAATCAACAAATGAGAAGACCAACTCCTAGACACATAATAATTCGCCTAAATAAAGTAGGCACAAAAGAAAAAAATCCTAAAGGCAGCAAGAGAAAAAGGCCAGATCACCTATTATAGAAGACCAATCAGAATAGCAGCAGATTTATCTACAGAAACCCTGAAGGCTAGGAGAGCTTGGAGCCCTATCTTCAAAGTCCTAAAAGACAAAAAATTTCAACCAAGAATAACCTACCCGGCCAAGCTAAGCTTCATCAGTGAGGGAGAATTAAAATCTTTCCCAGATATCCAATCCCTAAGAAATTATGCTGCCACCAAACCATTTTTACATGAAACACTTAAGAAAGTACTAAACACAGAAGAAAAGGAAAAAAAGAACAACGTTCTTCACAAGAGTACAGGGAAAAGAATAAAATATACACGAACCAACCACAAAACCAAAAGAAAGACAAAAAAAAAAAAAAAGAAAGAAAAAACCAAGTGGAAGAACAACAACTCAATAAGAACTCCATGATAGGGATGAACTCTCACATTTCAATAATTATTCTGAATGTGAATGGACTAAATGCATTACTGAAAAGACATAGAATGACAAAATGGATAAAATATCACCAGGCAACTGTATACTGCCTTCAAGAGACCCATCTCACTAGAAAGGACATACACAGACTCAAAGTAAGAGGGTGAGAAACAAATTTTCAGGCAAATGGAACACAAAAGAAAGGAGGAGTCACGATCCTAATTTCAGACAAAATACCATTTAAGCTATCAAAAATTAAAAGATACAGAGGGCCACTACATAATGATAAAAGGTTCACTCCATCAACAAGAAATATCTATCCTAAACATATATGCACCCAACATTGGTACGCCAACATTCACAAAGCAACTTCTAGGAAAACTAAAGAAAGACATTGACTCTAACACAATAATAACTGGGGACTTTAATACACCACTCACAAGCTTAGACAGATCATCAGGACAAAAAATCAGCAAGGAGATCCGGAACCTCAATGAGACTCTGGACCAAATGGACTTAATTGATACCTATAGAAAACTCCATCCAAAGACCACAGAATACACATTCTACTCATCACCACATGGAACATATTCTAAGATCGACCACATAATTAGACATAAATCAAGTATAAGCAAATTTAAAAGGACTGAAATTCTACCATGCACCTTTTCGGACCACAATGGAATAAAAATAAACATTGACACCAACGAAGTCCTCCCAAACCCACAAAGACATGGACACTAAACAGCATAATGCTAAATAACTCCTGGGTCAATGATGACATCAAAATAGAGATCAAAAATACCTGGAAA
>NW_007231942.1:6922-7838 GCF_000164805.1 Carlito syrichta
TGGTTCTTTGAAAGAATAAACAAGATAGATGGTCCCCTAGCTAGACTGACCAAGAAAAAACGAGAAAAAAACCAAATAAACACAATCAGAAACACAACAGATGAAGTCACATCCAACACTGAAAATACAAAAGATCATTAGAGACTACTACGTACACTTGTATGGAAACAAACTTGAAAACCTTAAGAAAATGGAGGACTTTCTGACATCACACAACCTACCTAAGTTGGAACAAGAAGAAATTGAGACCCTAAATAGACCAATAACAATCAAGGAAATAGACTACGTAATAAGAAAACTTCCTACAAAAAAAAAGCCCTGGACCAGATGGCTTTCCAGCAGAATTCTACAAGACATTTAAGAAGGAGCTGATTCCAATCCTACTGAAGGTATTCCAGGTGATTGAAAAAGATGGAACTCTCCCCAAATCATTTTACGAAGCCAACATCACATTGATACCCAAGCCAGGTAAAGATCCAGCAAAGAAAGAGAACTACAGGCCAATATCTTTGATGAACATAGATGCTAAAATTCTCAACAAGATCCTAGCAAACCGTATTCAGCAATACATCTCAAAAATCATCCATCATGACCAAGTAGGCTTCATTCCTGGGATGCAAGCCTGGTTCAACATTCGTAAAACCATAAATGTTATTAAATACATCAATAGATGTCAAAACAGAAACCACATGATCATATCATTAGATGCAGAAAAAGCTTTTGGTAAAATCCAGCACCCCTTCTTGATAAAAACCCTTGAACATCTAGGCATATGGGGAACATAATTCAAAATAGTAAAAGCCATCTACGAGAAACCCACAGCCAGCATACTTCTAAATGGACAAAAATTGGAACAAATTCCTCTGAAAACTGGAACTAGACAAGGATGCCCACTCTCTCCCCTCCTGTTCAACAT
>NW_007231942.1:8210-35255 GCF_000164805.1 Carlito syrichta
CCATCCTCAGCAAAAAAAACAAAGCAGGTGGTATCACACTACCAGACTTCAAACTTTACTATAAGGCTACAATCATCAAAACAGCTTGGTATTGGTATAGGAACAGACATATAGATCAATGGAATAGAATTGAGATCCCAGAAGCAAAACCTCAATTTCTCAACCAACTCATCTTTGACAAAGTCTCCACCATCTACCACTGGGGAGAGGAGAACCTATTCAGTAAATGGTGCTGGGAAAACTGGCTGACCACATGCAGAAGATTGAAACAGGACCTCTATCTATCCCCATGCACAAAGGTTAATTCCAAATGGATCAGAGACCTAAATGTAAAACCTCAGACCATAAGAACCTTAGAAAATGAAGGAAAAACCCTCATGGAAATCGGAATTGGCATCCAATTCCTGAACAAAACCCAAAACCCACAGCTCATAAGAGAGAAAATAGATAAGTGGGACCTTATTAAACTGACAAGCTTCTGCAAAGCCAAAGAAACCATCAAGAAAGCAGGGAGACAGCCTACAGACTGGGAAAAAGTATTTGCCAACTCCAGGTCCGACAAAGGCTTAACATCCTGGATCTACAAGGAACTCAAACGAGCTGAAAAGGAAAAAACAAACAACCCCATTATAAAATGGGCAAAAGATATGAACAGACACTTTACAAAGGAAGACATCCGAGCACCCAACAAACACATGAAGAAATGTTCAACCTCACTAATCATCAGGGAGATGCAAATCAAAACCACACTGATATACCACCTAACCCCAGTCAGAATGGCAATTATCAACAGCTCAAAAAATAACAGCTGCTGGAGAGGGTGTGGTGAAAAGGGAACACTTCTACACTGTTGGTGGGAGTGTAAACTAGTGCAACCTCTGTGGAAAGCAGTGTGGCCATTCTTAAAAGCTCTAAATACCAACCTCCCATATGACCCCGCAATACCCCTACTGGGAATATATCCTGAAGAACACAAATCACTCTATAAAAAAGATATCTGCACATGCATATTTATCGCAGCATTGTTCACAATAGCAAGAACCTGGAAAAAGCCATGCTGCCTGTTAAAAGAGGACTGGATTAAAAAAATGTGGTACATTTACACGATGGAATACTACGCAGCCATAAAAAAGAACAAAATCATGAATTTCATAGCAACCTGGATGGAACTAGAGTCTATAATACTGAATGACCTCTCACAGAAACAAAGATCCGAGTATCACATGTTCTCACTCATATAATGGACCTTAAACATCCAATGCAATACTATACGAAAATGACTGACTGTACTGGGAAACTATGGTGGGAGGAGGGAGATGGGATTAACAGTAGCAAATATCTGTCTGGAAACGGGGAAACACCCCATATCAACAGGATACTTGAATGAAACGCAATTGTATACCTAACCCTTAACTCTACCCCACAACTTCACAAAAAAAAAAAAAAAAGAAACTGGGAAAAAATAAATAAATAAATAAAAAATAAATAAAAAAAACAAAACAACAACAACAGAAAAAACTGTAGGATGATTGGTATTGCACAAAGATGGCAAAATGTTCTCTCTTAGTTATCTTTTATTTAAGTCATTACCTTTACCAGTCTGGCAAGTTGGTAAGATACAGATGTGAGCTTAGGAAGAAGGGAGGTGTTCCTAGAGAATTTTATATAGATTCTTTGTGCTATGGTTGGCAGCTCCAGTTAACCACAAGTGCTACTTCTGTTTTCTCTTCTCTTCTACTTTGGTGATGCCCTTGGAATCTCTTAGGGAAAGATGATGCTATCTACCGTGAAGCCTTGTCTACAGTGGAACTTTGGGATTCTGAACAAAATACCTTGATACATTCTAATTTGAGTTCTCACAACGTACTGTAGCTGAGATGTAGTCATATATTTGGGTGAGGCACAAGATAATCCTCCTGTAGGAGATAGATTTGGGCCGCTAGAACATATATACTCCCCTCTCCATAAATGGTCATAGTAGAACTCAAAAAGCACCAAGGACAGATGACCATGTTGCAAAAACCAGTTTAGCAGGATTTGAGGTCATTTAAAAATATTAGTCCGTAACTGTATGAGAAAAGTTCTTGGTTATTCTTGTAGTATAGACTTTTGGGCTGAGAAATTTCATCAAACTCTTAGGTAAGGATTTGGTGCTCAAAGTCAAATGTGTCAGTAAATTGCCTCAAGACCAAGGTGTCCTCTAATAGTATTAATCATATAATTCTTTTTGGTTTTTTGAGTTGGAGTCTCACGCTGTCGCCCAGACTGGAGTGAAGTGGTCACTCCCGGCCACCGCAGCCTTGACCTGCTGGCCTCTGGTGATCATTCCACCTCAGCCTTCCGAGTAGCTGGAATTATAGGCACGTGCTACCACGCACAGCTAATTTTTTGATTTATTGTAGAGATGAGGTCTCGCCTGCCTAGGCGGGTCTTGAACCTGTGGGCTCAGGCAATCCACTCACCTCAGCCTCCCAAAGGTGAGGGATTGCAGGCTGAGCCACCAAGCCCGGCTAATCATATCATTCTTTCTGGAATTCTGGAACGTGGGTATTATTGTTCTAGAAGGTGAGGATGGTCTTCTTTCAATAGTTAAAGATAACACTTTTCATCACCACCAGTCATAGTAGGATTCAAACTGCTTTGCTAACAGTAAAAACCTGGAGTTTACTGTGTTCTTTTATAAACACAAATAAAGTAGAAATGATAGAAGGTCATTTTGGAAAAAAAGCTGGAGGGACATTCTTGATGGTTGGTAAATTTTGTTTTTTAGGTTTGTAAATTTCTGTAGGAATGGCATTAATTCATTGAAAGGGAATGCAGTAGGGCTGATGAAATCAGAATATGCTGGGGTCAAAGCTCCGATGAGCACAGTAGCCACATGCCCTTGATAAATCATATCCTCGGACAATGCCTGCTTGTCATTTTCTACCTAATGAATGAGGTATGTGGATGATATAAAAGACTTGATTAAGTGAAGTGATACAATACAAAACAGGGGTCCAGGTGTCCAAGTATGTCACCTGCAAATGAAGAAAGCTAATTATACAGCATTTGCTCTGGATCCTGGGGGTGGGGCAGGTACAATTATAGACACATGGCTGCCTCTTCAGGTTACCCACAGATGACACCTGTAGATTTTTGGAATCTGTAGGCCTTATCCTTAAGGAATTAAAACTAATTAATAACCTTTCCTCAGTAATCATTTTTGCATTCTTTTGTCTGTAAATAGTCCCATTTTAAAACTTGTTCTATGATAAAAAATATTTCTCCTGTTTGTTTTATTATTCTTCCTGAATAGCAAATTGCCAAAACCTCCTTTTAAGTTCTCTTTCTTTTCATTTTTTTTCTGTGATCCTGACCCAAGTGTCATACCCACTGCCAAAACATATTGTCAATTGATGATCGATCCCATTATCGATAATGTGATAACAATGATATATTGAACAGGGGCTCAATTATTACAACAAAGAAGTGAAGTATCTATTTAATGATTAAAGCTGATTAATAATAAAAATTATTTGTCTGAATCCTGCTGTACAGGTCAGACACTCTTCTCAATACTTTATGCATATTAACTCAGTTAATTCTTATAAAAATCCTGAGTAGATATACCATTACCTTTATAGATGAGGAGGCAACAGTCACATAACTAGTAAGTACTGTAGGGAGTTTTACACTAAAATCCATGTGTTAAGCACTACACTACACTATAAATAATTAATGGCAGCCTACCATGTGATAGATGTTCTATAGGTAAGGAAATGCAGCAGAGACACAAGAGTAAACTACCTTGTCTTCACAGTTTACTTTGGTAGTGGAGTGATTGGAAAGATAGGCAAAAAGTAAATAAAAATATTATATGTAAGATAATGAAACATGCCACAATTAAAAATTGAATCAGTGGAAAGGGATTGGAAAGAATGCGGGACTATTATTTCATATTGTGGACAGAATGGCTCGCTTTGAGAAGATGTCTTTTGAGAATAAATTAAAGGAAGAAACAAGCCATGAGACATCTGGAGGAAGAGCTTTACAGGCAAAGGAACTACAAAAAGAAGCAGCATTATACTTCCCGTTCTTTAAAAACTATGAAAATTTCAGTGTCACAGGGTCAGAGTAAATGATAAGGCTGTCATAGGAGATGAGGCCAGTAGTTGAGGTGAGACCTAAAGGGACCTGACAGACCTTTGTACAGGAATTAAAAGTCACTGCAGAGTTTTGAGTAAATGTATAGCAATTGTTACAAAAAAGGAGATGAGTTCATAGAGCCAGAGCAGAACAGTGGTTGTCAAGTGCTTCAGGGAGGGGAAATGGGGAACCTTTGGTCAATGGATACAAAGTTTCAGTTATGCAAGTTAAATAAACTCTGGAGATCTACCATGCAGCATGGTGCCATAGCTAGCAATACTGTATATCATACTTAAAATTTGCTAAGACAGTTCTTATGTTAAGTGTTTTTACCAAACACACACAAAATAAGAGCACTACGAAGAAGGGGGAGGAGGAAATTTCGAGAAGTGAAGGATGTATGTATGGTCTTGAGAGGAGTGATGATTTCATGGGTATGTACTTCTCCTTAAACTCCTTGAGATGTGTACATTAAATTTTGCATGTATGTATGTAATCATTCCTCAATAAGGTGATTATAAAAAAAGAGATGAGTTTTTTTTTTCATGTGCTCAAATGAGATTTTAATTTCCAATTCACTTTCAGAAAAGGAGCAAAAAGAGATAGCTTGGAATCATGAACGAGCACTGAGAGGAACTAAGCTGACCATAATCCACCATTAGTTAACAGATGTGGGACTCATTCCACACCAAAAAAACCCCACAAAGCTGTCTAGATGACATGCTTCCAAAGGTAAGAACTTCAATTCTATTAAACAAGAGATCACATTACTTTTCCAAGTCGAAATCCAGCAGAGGTACCTGTTGTAATGCATTGTTGTACAATGAGATTGAGGTTCCCAAAGGCCCAGGTGCTACAAAAGCCTGAGGCTCTAAGACAGTCAGTGCAATTTTATGACTCATTATATCATAAGTACATCTCTGAAAATTGGCAAACCTTCTATCAAATATGAATATAGTAATATAAATCAGAATAACAACACTTTTCACATATTCTTTACTAATCAAACTTTATACATTATGTTCAGAACCATGAAGAATTGATTACTGTATTTTTAGATGCGTTCATCAATGCAATTAAGCTCTAATTGTCATCCCCATCAGTGCTTGGTGTGTATCAATAAGAGATGAGTTTTTAAACACCAGTGTCACCTGGTTTTGCCACCTGTGATGACAAAATGGGGCACAATTGCATCTATACCCTAACTACAGTGACCTCAATCTGCTTATCTGAACTAGTGCTAACATAGCCCCATTGAAAGTGTGCTTCACCTTTCCCCCAACTAGCCTTTCAGTAGCAGTTACCAAGCAGAACCTGTTTTGTTTCTTCCTTTCTAGCTCATGTTTCCATTTTCCAACTCTCTGTCATTCATAGATATCACATAGCTGCTGGTACCCATGGTAAGAAGATGATATCTATACCAAGGGCTGCTACCACCTGCTTCTCCCAAGGTTTCTGATCAGTCATCAGGTGTCATTAAAGAGGGATGCTCCATACAGAGACATGGATAGGTACTTCTCCTCTTTGTCTTATTTGCTACTCAGTTCCAGAAGCTGCTTTGCTGGTGTTTGGTCTCCTAAAGCCTCTAAGTACAATAACATCAGATTTGGACTTTCACTTGTCTCTTGGGATTCAATAAAGAATCTCTTAATGACATTCCCTTCCGTGTCAGTTGTCTGGCCAGAATAGTAGATACATCAAAACAGTAGGAAATTAAATTATATAGGTTGTGAAGAATTAACACAAACTCAGTTTAAATTCAAATTGTTAAAAGACCTAGAGAATATTCTCAGTTCCTGTCACTTAAAGGTATCTTCAAAATACTTGTAATAGCACTTCTTCTTACCACTAAATATCACATGTATGTGTCCCAGCATCTAGAGCATATATTTAAAGAAATCCCTTTAGGAAGGGAGTTGGTTCCATTTCTTGTGTCAAGAAAAATTTGTGTTACCAACATTCTTCAAATGAAAAACAATGACTCTCAAAATATAAAAACCATTTAGTTTCAATGCAAAAAAGTTTGACTCTCATAGTGTATGTTTAATTTTTAATAATGTTAGTAAATAGAAGTTTATATACACACTTTGTTCTATGTATTATAGTTTTATTTAGATGCATGTTTATTTTGTGAGCAAGCAAGACTAAGAAAAGGAAATGATAAACAAAATAATCATGAAAATTATACTTTGAAACAAATACAGAAGAGATTATTTACCAGAAATAACTACCTATATGATTATCAAGTGAAAAGGGAGTCCTACAGTTAATCATAGACAGTCACTGTTGGGTAGAACACCATGACATGTTACCAATGCCAGGGGAGGTCTTCAGTTACATGGAAGATCGTAAAGATCATCACCATGCCGACCACCAGGAATAGAAGTCCAAGTATTTCTGCACTGCATGTTGTATCAGAGTTGTGGTGGAAAATGAAAAACCATCAAGTACGCTTATTTTACATACAGAAGGGACAGAGTTAATCTAACTTCAATAGGGTATCAGTCTCCCCTGGCCACAAGTTTCTCCTGGCAGCTAACACAGGGCAATTGGCCTGCATGCACCTCCCTAATGCTGCAGCAGAAGGAGCCAATCTCCTCCTTCTTGGAGTCTGAAATGTGGAAAACTGGAGTGTGCTTGAGAGCCTCTCGTGTACACACTTAATCAGAACAGAGGAGAATATACTGTGTTTGGGACAGAGAAGGCTTAGCACACAAGGTAATAAGCCTGGCATAGGCAGTGTGGACTCTTCATTTCTTGTAAGAGTGTTCTAGCTTCAAAGCCCATGTGTATGTGGTCAAGTTGAGGAGATGAAAAACTGCGCATGAGACTGCCTTTCCCAACATTCCATCCTCAAACCTTGTTTGGCCACCAAAACAATATCTAAAGCTTATCACATCTGGAAGGACCCCCAGTCACCTCGAATTGGAGTGGAGTTGGGTCTGATGGGGATCCTGAATAACTTGTACTTGTTCAAAGAGCTTTGTTATATCCAGACAGCACTGTACCAGGGTCACTAGAAGAATCAGCTCCAGGGGGATGGTCAGTTTTTCCCAGAAGATGGTTCTCATCCTAAAACCCAATGTGCCCGAACTAGGGCAACTGAAAAGGTAAAGAAGAGAAAAAAATAATCTAGTGGGAATGCGATTGTACAGCTCACAGGCATCCCACCTGAGAATGGCTCTTCACCTGGTTTCTACCTTCCCTGAACTATAGATATGTGTGTGAAGAGATGCTGGTAAGAACACAAACACCACTCTGTTCTGATAAGAGATAATTGAATACTATTCAGTTATCCATCACTATCTTAGCTAGTGAAGTTAGTGACTCTTACTGGTCTTGAATAACTCAGGCAGTATTGTTAACTATTTCCACCAGTCAACTGCAAGTTGGTACCATTTTTTCCAGGACGTGTTTGCCTGGAAGACACAGGCAGCAAAATGGACACACTGTCTTGGCAAGCCTTGTGATGTGTCAGAAATGTGGATCTTTTCAATGCAGAGTCATTTTGAAAAAACACCCAAGGACCCCAAATTCCTGACATTAACATATTAGTTAATGTTGCCCGTTTACATGGAAGGATCAGCATGCTCCATTTGAGAATGACAGGTACAGAGGAACACACAACCCAGAGAATCATGGTTAACTCTGTTTAGGGAACAGTTGTTATGAAAGTCTCTAGTCCAGTAGTACAAAGCGTGTGTCTGGTTTAACCATGAGGTAGCAGGGTATGCTTGCACCATGTTTGGCCCTGCTCATACCATCTGCCATATTCTTTTTTTTTTTTGGTTTGCCTCTGATTTTATGTCTATGGAAGAGGTAAGCCTCATGTACAGGGTATTAAGTACTTTGTGTCTCTGAACCACGCTGGGTGTGTCACTCACCACTCACTGACTGGAATCTTTGATGACCATTGGGACCTTTGTTAGGCTGGCAATAGACCACACATGGATTAGTCAAGGATATTTGGAGGAAATGTTCTGAATATATGGGTGGGAGATCCAGCAACACTTCAAATCTCTACCTATTGCTATTACTGTGCTGATCTTCACCAATGTCGTCAATTCAGTCTCCAATAAGTATTCTGAATAAATAAAAGGTGACAGATTTGTTTCCTTAAATTCTGCTTATGATGCTTCCAGTGAATGAAGGTGTTTTTGTCAATTACTTGTGGTGCTAGATGTCCAAGTATCACAATCCAGCCTTTCTATCCCAGTCCAAAGCCTACTACATCTGAGAGTACCCATCACCCTTGTTGCTTGACCCAGACATTGCCCAGTTCAGGAAGGTATGTCACATTCTGCACAAACTTGACATATTGGTTAATGTTGCCCATTCACATGGAAGGATCAGATGTCCCTGGTGCCTCCAAAGGACATTAGAACCCTAGTAGTCTTTATTCCTATCCTTCATTCCTGTGGGATCACACAAAAGTGAGAAACTCATAAGAAGCATGGCCTTCAGATTAGAGACAATGAGTCCCTGACCAGGGATTTTGGCAGCCTGTGCTGCTAACCACCCCTAAGACTTGCACTGTAAGGGGAAAAATGAAAAGAATTAGTTAGTTATACTGGCATTGGAATTTTGAAGTCACAGCCTATTCAGATGGCTGCCTGGCCTGCCATGACACCCATCAAACTCAGTGTTTCCCAACATTCATTATCTTGTTTCTCCTTCAATGGAGTGCTTGTTTAGTGTCTATGTATTTTTGTTAGACAAAGATACTACTCCACCAGGCCATATTGGTGTTCTAATTTCAGTTTTTGTTTATGTCCACTGTTTCATTTTTTAAAACATCTTTTTTATTTTAAAATTGTGTGGTACAGTTAAAGGTGAGGTATACAAATATGCATTGTTCAGGCACCCTTTATGTCCACTGTTTCATTATTTGATGGTTTTATTGACATGCAGGTAATAGGGCACAGGAAAAGTCTATTTTATTTGATGAGAGTACACCCATTATTATGTTGCTTGAGCAGTGAAAGATGCTTCTTGGTCAGAGTGAAGTCCCACATGTTATCTATAAAAATAACATACTTTTTTTTTTAAAGGCATCTAGGGTAGTTTCAGCAACCACATGCTGGTCTGCAAGGAAATACGATAGTCAGTAGTGAACACCATCAATGTTCATAGCTGGAGCCGTGGGTTCAATGTGTTCAATCAGTAAAACGCTAGCAGCTGCTGTTCTTTGGTTAATGTGTCCTAATTTTCTTCTTTGGATAATTTGGGCCCATTAGAAAGAATCATAACATTGTACTGAATTATCATCATCATTATTATTATTATTTTGAGTCTATGCCCAGGATGGAGTGCAGTGGCACAATCAGGACTTGTCTCAGCCTTGACTTCTTGGGCTCTGGTGATCTTTCAGCTTCAGCCTCCTAAATAGCTTGAACTACAGGTATGTTCACCACATCTGGCTAATTTTTTTTAATTTTTGTAGATAAAAGGTCTTGTTATGTTGCCCAGGCTGGTCTTGAACTCCTTTCCTCAAGCAATGTTCCTGCCTTAATCTCCCAAAATGCTGGATTACAGGTTTAAGCCAACACACCTTGGCCTATACTACATTAACTATCTTGGCATTTTTCAAGATTGTCTCTTGGATCTTTGCCCCTTTTTGTATCTGAAGTGCAATTCCATGTTTAGTGTTATGATACATCCAGCAAGTGATTGCTATATCCTGTTGAGTGGAAACCTGATCAGCAGGAAAGTTCATTTGTGTTTTAATTTAAAAGGTCTTTGTTATGTGAGTGTATGTATGAGTGGCATATATTTGTACTTCCCAGGAAGAAAGCTGCTGCTAGTCCTTGTCCCTATATAGGGTACTACTTAATAGTTCAGTCATTTCGTTGCCATTTTCCTGCTGAGATGTCTAGGCAGTTCTCTGTTTGTGCTCCAAGACCCTCAGGGACATCATGTGAAATCTAGCTGTTGGTAACCATGCCTCCACAACTCTTATCTGCTGCAGTGATAGCACCATGTGGATGCTGCTGGTCTACCTTCTGTGCTCTGTAGAGGAATGGACTGAACTTTACCTGGGCTCAGTTGAATCATACCTGCAGTGGTCAAAGAACACTGCACATGCATACAGGGAGCTTTGAAATCTTTCTGCTCCTATGAACCTGGCATTTTGTACTTGTGATGGGCAGGAAAGTCCTGGACATCTCAGAAATGCCTCTGAGACAATTCTTTCATTGTCTTGATGAATAGAACCAGGCTTCTATCTATCCATACTAGTTCCAGTATTAAAAGTTGCTTGGCCACATTCTTGGTGACCTCTCCTCAACAAGCACTTTCATTCTCTACAAAATGGCCAGGATGAAATTTTTCCAAATCTTTACATTCTGCTTCCCTTTGATTATACAATCTGTCTGTGTTTCTCTCTTTTAGCATTTTACAATAAACAGTCAAGAGAAGTCATGCCTTACCCCCAGCACTTTGCTTAGATATTTCTTCTGCCAAATATCCTATTTCATTTTTTTAAAATTTTTAAATTTTTTTAATCAGTATTTTTTATTATGGTTTTGTGGGGTACAGTTAAGGGTTAGGTGTACAATTACGTTTCATTCAGGCACCCTGTTGATAAGAGGTGTTTTCCCAGCCCCAGACAGATATTTGCTACTGTTAATCCCATCCCCCCCCATAGTTTCCCAGTACCGTCAGTCATTTTCTTATAGTATTACATTGGATATTCAAGGTCCATTATATGAGTGAGAACATGTGATATTCTGATCTTTGTTTCTGTGAGAGGTCACTCAGTATTATAGACTCTAGTTCCATCCAGGTTGCTGCAAAATTCATGATTTTGTTCTTTTTTATGGCTGCATAGTATTCCATCTTGTATATGATGTTTGTAAGTTCTGCCATCCACACAACACTAAGATAAAATCACAATTTAGTCAACTTATCTGACAAAGATGGCCTATCCTTTAGTTTCTGATGTTTTTTCATTTCTCTTGGCAATCTCATCAGAATGGCCTTCATTGTCCATATTTCTACCAATATTCTGATCCTAGCCACTTAGATAATGACTAAGAAGATTGTGTTTTTCTCTATAACTCTCCTCTGTTACAGAGTCCTTACTGTAATCTCCCTTAAGGCCCATTCACAGCCATATAGACTTTTTCTTACATTAACTTTCAAACTCTTTCAGTTTACACCCATTGACCAATTCCAAAACTGTTTCTGCATTTTTTGGCACTTAATATAGCCACATCTCCCTTATTAGTGCCATTATTTCTGTCTTAGTCTATTCAGGCTTTTATAACAAAATACCTTAGATTTTGTTATAAACAAAATAATTTATACACAACAGAAATGTATTGCTCACAGTTGTGGAGAATAAAAATATTTTGATCAAGCCACCAGCAGATTCAGTGTCTGGCGTGGGCTTGCTCTCTGCCCCAAAGATGGCACCTTCTTTCTGTGTTCTCACATGGTAGAAGAGAAAGGCCTCAATGAGTCTGAATCAGAGAAAGATAATCCTATAGTAAGGGAGAAACCTGGTGCAGGCTTTGTGGGCTCTTTATCTCTTGGTAAGAAAATGTTCAAGACTCAAGGCGCATTCTTTCTCAGCAGTCACATGCAATTAACCAAACAAAAAGTAAAGTCAACAGGGTGTTCCAATATTTAAATTAACCAAATATTCTAAAAAGGAGAACAAACTATGCAAACTTAAATCTTCATATCCTAGAAGACTCATATTCTAGGTGGTCCTTACAAATATATTAAATACTGAGAACTTTTGTGTAATAACTAAAATGTACAAATTTTATGAATGCTAACAGACACAGTAAATACATAGTCTGACACAGTAAATGATAGTATGATAGTATGATAGTTCTGGTGCTATCAGTTCTTTGCATATTTAAAACAATAATTTTAGAAAAGACATATTTAAAAATTAAAATTGATATGGAAGAAATTGTTAAAAACTCTATGGTAAAAGAATTAAAATTTTATTCTCAAATCTACTCAGTTGAATCTTCAAATATTTACTCTTTATTGTTATTTTTATCCTTAGTAATTTTACTCTTTTTAATATAGGAGAAAATACAAATAAAAATGGAAATACTCTTATTTTATTAAGAGCACAAGGGTATTTTGCTGTCACATATTTCACATATATATAGACATATATATGTGAACTATATTAATTATATAAATTTATAGTTTATTTTTTCTAAGATATGCCTCATTATTTTATTAATTTCATCAATATCTTTATTTTGCGGGTTTCACATTTAGTTGTGTATTTAATGCACAGATATAAATACAAAAAAGTGAAAGTTTGATGTTTGAAGCAATGACGTTTAACATATTTATGTTGTTACCAAAATCACATTAAACTAATACAAATTTCTGTGAGTTTTATGATCGACACACAAAAACCTCAGCAGACAAAGGAAATATACACCAACTGGTTCCAATCAGTCTAAAGAAGTAGGAAGTAAGCAGAATCAGATGTGAAGCCATTCCCTTCAATGCCCTCCCCTGCAGATTCTATCCAGGAGGAATAATGTCTTCAGAAATGAGGTCTCAGACTTGTGAGCATCCAGATTATTTATGAGCTTTTAGGTAACTCTGAGATTTATGTCCTATTCTCTGAATAATCTAAACCACTGCAAGGTTTTGATATGAGAAGAGATACGATCTGTCTTGCTTTTTAAAGGAACATTCTCATTACTTTGTTGAGAATAGACTTGGTGACAGGAAAAAGGGTGCTAACAGGAGGACCAATATCAAGGTTACTGTGGTAATTAGGGAAGATGATAATAGCAAACTGCATAATTGGAGGTGAAAGAGGTAGGAAACTTGACACTTTTGTGTGTTTTGAAGATATAGTTAATAGAATTTGATGATAAATACTATCTGGTGTTGGGAAAAAAGAAGAGTTAAGAATAACTCCATGCTTTTCTTCTGAGAAGAAGGAATTTTATTTGGAATTACAGTTAATTGAGATAAGATGGTGTGAGAAATCTATTTGGAAGATAAACTGAGAATTGGGTTGTGGATATTTAATTTGAAATACCTGTTAGAATTCTAAATGGAGAGGTCAAACAGGCCTTTGAGTTTAGGTCTAGATTAGAGTTGGTTCTATGTTAAAGACACTTATTTGAAAGTAATAACAAATCTTTTTTTAATTGGAAAACGTAGTTTATTTAGAAAGTAAATTAGAGAGAGAAAGAGAGAGAGAGAGACAAATCTTTTGCGATTTACTCTACAATGGTAGAGACAACAACATGAACAAATAATTAGAATACAATGATATGATTGCTATTCCCAAGCTGTGAGTTAGGTTGAGGACATATGGGAAGGAGTGGCCAGTTTCTCCCACTGGGTTACAAAAATGTCTTCAAAATTTCAATTAAACTAAGAAATGAAAGGTGATCAATGGACCAGGCTAACTCAAGAAGGGGTGAGTGGGACTCTAAGTAGAGAAATTATAGCATAGAAGTAGATGACATTCCAATTTTGAATATTATAGAGATCAAAAAGATTTGGAAATATCTGAAGCACTGACCAATGATATTCAAAGTATACTCTGAGTGTTTTAAAACTTAAATGTGCATTAAAAACAACTGGAAGCCTTTTTAAAACAAATTACTAATTTCCATTTGCAGATTTTCTGATTCAATAGATCAGAGGGTAAGAGGGCTAAAACTATGATTTCCTAACAAGCTGCCAGGTGCTACTGATACAGTTTGTTCATGGTTCACATTCCAAGAACCACAGACTCATCAGGGCCCAGGACCATACCTGAGATGCAGTCAAGGATACAACAATAGCATGACAATTCTGTAACTGGGGTTGAGCTGAATACATTCTGGAGAAGTAATGAACTGTGCTAATAAAGGTGAAAGAAAGGTCTGTTTTCACCCATTTCCTACAGTTTTCAAGTTTTAAAGAACTTACTGTTCTAAAATTTCCAGCAGGAGGATTGCTTGTAGTACCCCTGGCTTCTTGAAAACTTCTGGTCTGTTTGCCCTGATCTCCCTTCCTAATTCCTGTAAAAATAATCCTCAAATTTCTCCAACTTTACCTGTTTCAATCAAAATGAATTTGGATGTCATAAAATGAGCTGTTCAGCCATTGCCTTGCTAAGCTATGGTGTGGGCCTGTGCTCTTTAAGCTATGGGCATGCCATGTTTTCTTCAGCTTTGACCCCCTTCCTACCTTGGGGTGGTGAATCTCCTCTTTCTTTCTGTCTCTTTCCTTTAATTTTCTTTCTAAATAAACTATATTTTCTAATCTAAAAAATAAAAAATAAAATGAACTGTTCAACAAAACAATGAAATATAAAAAATAATGAATAAAGGTAAATGTAAGTGAAAGCTATAACTGAATTGATATGGCACAGATATCAAGGAAGCTGAGGGCAGACACGGCCCTCTAAATTCTTCTTCTGGAGTATTACACAATCCACCTTAACTATTACTCCTCATCCACCTTGTCTGTCCCTCTTTCAAATTGGGAAAATGAACACCAGAATTCCATCCTGATGACTCTCTGAAGTTTGACTATAGCTGTAGAAAGAGAAAAGGTGGATTTTTCTGGAGAAGTTTCTTACAAAAACTAGAAGGCATCAAATTTTTTCAGCTAAGTGAAAAATAGCAAGAAGAGGAAGTCCTAGAATATCCATGCAAGGGGAAAAAAGAAGGAAGAAGATGATCATTAACTTGACAGTTATAACAACTCAGATAATTTTTATGAAGAAAATGCACCTGCAGTTTACAGAGCCACAGAAAGCCACAAACAACTAATACTGTCCTCAAGGAACTTACAAGTTGAAAGAGAAGAGCAAAAAAAAAAAAAAAAAAGAAACCTGCAAAGCAGTGGGTAAAGTGGATACCTGGATGGTTACTTTTAGGATAGCACTAAGACAGGCTTCCTGGAGGAAGAAGCATCTCAGGTGGGCCTTGGGGGTTAAAGTCATCCAGGCAAAAACAGAAAAATTATATCCTAAAAGTTCTTTGTTTCTGTAAATACAATGATCCCAGCATAATGATAACGAGCTTTCTTTGACAAATGATATTTAAGCAGAAGCAGAAAATGTTTTAAAAATAAGAAGCCAGGGTGATTCTTGAGAAGATGACAGTCAGACGAAGTGAGTCCCAGTGTGAGTAAATGAGTGTACGGAAAATTTTGCATACATTTCAGTGAGTAAGTGGGTGTGTAAGTGGCTGACTGAGTAGTGACTTAGGAGCAAGTAGCCAGGGTTCTCCTGGTGAAGTTGCTGAGGCTGCAGCTGCTCTGCTTGGTCCCTAGCTCTTCCTGGTGTGCAGAAAGCAAGCACCATTTTTTTAAAACAACAAAGCCCTTTCCAGGAAGAAGCTGTTTGGAGAGACTGCCAGCTCCAGGCTCTGCCTCACCACTGCAATGCCTGACTGGACACTGGCAGCAAGGACTGCAGAGGGAACACAGCAAGGAGACCAGAGGCAGAGCCCCCCGATAACAGAAAATAGGCACCTTGATACCATCATGAAAATGGGGCAGGAAAGTGCTCTGGCTTGCTCACCATGTACCAACAGACCCAATCTCTGTGTCTGGCAGATTAACCTCTTGGGGTTTATTGTGACTCAGAGGGACTATCCCGAAAGCACAAAATCCAGAGAGATAGAACAAGAACTGAGTCTCAGGTGCCCCACTCTCCTACCCTGATTTAGCCACAGGACAAAAGGTATGGCCAGAAAAGGGCGAGAGAGACCTCCAAAGAGATCAGTGGTGAGTCTAGGGCTGACCCAACCCCTTCCTCCCCAGCAATCCCCTGAACATCAGACCCACATAGCTGGGGCACTACTAAGAGGAACAAACCCAGACAGAGCCTGGATATTAGTCACAATAGGAGGACTTCACTCCAGGATTAGCCTGGCTGGGGTGCCCCCTGCCAGCATCTGGGAAAGAGACAATCCCACACCTCCCCAACAGAGGGGACCCCGTGAATAGTAGGATGGGAGAGGAGGACTGAAGTCCCAACCATCCCTACTGCCTCCTCATCCTTCCCTGGACCAGACAATGGGTAGATAGTGAATGAGGCCAAAGCTCTGCAGGATAAAGCAGAGGGAGAGCTGAAAGGAACAATTACAGAACCTGACACAAGTGGCCAGATATTTTTTGGTCTGTCTGTTTGTTTTTTAATTTACATTTTTTCTTTGTGCATGAATGTCCATGTGAGGGTTCAATCTGTATCTCATCCTAACCCTTTTTTGTTTTCTTTTCCTTCTTTCTTTCATTTTTTGTTTTCTGTTTATGTGTGTACTTGAAAGATTGTTCATCTTTCAGTTTTTTGTTTGTTTGTTTTTGCTTTTTTGTTATTCTCTTTTTTTTAGTTTAATGTATGTGAATACATATGTGAGGGTTTGATTTAAATTCCTTTTTTCTTTTCTTTTTTTTCTTTTTCTTTTCATTTTATGCTGGGGGTGTGTGTTTGTGTTTGGTTTCCCATTTTTTAAATTGTTGTTTGTTTCATTTTGCTTTGTTATTCCAGTTTGTTTTGGTCTGTATGTGTGTGTGTTTAATTGTTTTTTTGCATTGGCTTCTGCTCTTGTTCTGTGTTTTTTTATTTAAAAACATTTTTTGTCTGTCTTATTTCATTCTACTTTTCTCTGTTCTCCTCATTGCTGTTACTGTATCTTGGATTCAGGGTACACACATGTACCTCTTGCTCAATCATATAGAGTGGTGGTGGAGAGTGGGTCTCAGGGAACCCATGCCACAATCAGTGAACATTGTGATTTGCTGGTAGTTTCTGAATCCTAGCTCCTCATCCTCCTCCTTATTTAACTTTGAAAACTACAAGAGACAGCAAAGCTTCCAACCCACAGCATTATTTCAAGATAGAACAAATTCAGAGCCCTGATTAGGGAATAATAGTGGGCTGAGCAAATATCAGAAATGAAAGCTTCTCTCACTGCCACTGAATAACGGACCTAAGGAAAAAAAAAGATAGCTGTCACAAATGAGGAAAAATCATCATAAGAGCACAGGTAATTCCCAGTGTAATAAAAAGAAAAACGCCTGAAAAATCAGACCTTAGAGCCCAAGCAAGAGAAGTCACCAATGACTGGCCCTAGAATACAACAGGCATTAGGGAATGAATGGAAAGAGTGAATAAGACTCAAGAAAGACAAGCTGAACACTGAAAGAATTTGTAACAGAGATTTTGGAAATAAATAACAAGATGACAAGCATGGAAATTAGAATTAATCAAGCAGAAGAATCTCAGAACTTGAAGACTAAAACATGGAATTAAACCAACTTGTAAAAACATAGAAAGAAAACTCTGCAAGAAAGAACAAAGCCTCCAAGAGATTTGCAATTACATCAAAAGGCCAATCCTATGCCTGAGTGGTATCCCAGAAGAAGAAAGGGAAATGGAGAACTCCTTGGAGCAAGTATTCCAGGAACTTATCCAAGAAAACTTTTCCCATCTCACCAGATATGTGACCATCCAAATGCAAGAGATACAGAGAACACCCACAAGACATCAAATAAGAAGACCAACCCCTAGACACATAGTAATTTGTCTTCACAAAGTAGGCAAAAAGGAAGAAATCCTAAAGGCAGCAAAAGAGAAAGGTCAGACTACCTACTGGGGAAAACCAATCAGAATAGTAGCAGACCTATTGGCAAAACACTACAAGCTAGAGGGGAGTGGAGTCCAATATTAAAAGTCCTGAAAGATAAACAATTTTACCCAAGAATTTCCTACACAGCCAAGTCTAGCTTCATCAGTGATGGAGAATTAAAAACTTTCCTAGAGATCCAATCCCTAAGAGATTATGCAGATTCCAGACCAGCTTTACAGGAGATGCTTAATAAAAAGGTATTAAGCACAGAAGAAAGAAAAAAAAAAAAGAATGACCACACACTTCCCAAGATAACAGTAGAACACAGAACCAACAAAGAACACATCCTGACTGAAAACTTGAAAATACACATATACATCAACCCAAAAGCAAAATCAAAAACCAACAAACAAAGAAAAGACTTTATAAGACTCTTTGACGGGGATAAACAATCACACTTCCGTAATCAGCCTGAACGTGAATGGACTAAATGTATCACTGAAAAGACACAGAATGTCAGACTGGATTAAAAAAAAAAAAAGCAAAACAAACAAAACAACAACAACAAAAAAACCCCAAACCATGACTCAATCATTTGCTGCATCCAAGAAACTCATCTCACTACAAGGGAGGTACACAGAATCAGAGTTGGAGAATGGAAAATGAGTTTCCAGGCAGGAGTTGCAATCTTACTATCAGACAAAAGAACCTGTAAACTATCAAAAATTAGAAAAAATTGGAAGGACACTATATAATGATGAAAATTTCAATCCATCAACAAAAAAATCCATCCTAAACATATATGCACACCAGCATCTATAAAGCAACTACTAAGTTAGCTAAAAAATATTGACTCTAACACCATTATAGCTGAGGACTTAAACACCTCATAACAACCCTAGATAGATGATCAAGGCAAAAAATCAACAAAGAGAATCAGAACCTCTACCTGATGCTTGGCCAAATGCACTTAATAGATATCTACAGAATATTCCACCCCAAAACCACAGAATATACATTCTATTTTTCACCACATGGGACATACTCCAAGATTGATCACATGCATAAATCAAGCCACAAATCAAGCATAAACAAATTTCATAAGATTGAAATGCTACCATGTACCACATCAGACCACAGTGGAATAAAAATAAATATCATCATCAAAAAAATTCTCCCAAGGCCCACAAAGACATAGACATTAAATAGAATGATGCTGAACAACAACTGGGTCAATACAGAATTCAAAACGGAGATTAAAGATTCCTGGAAACAAACAAAAATAAAGAAACACATTACCAAAACCTCTGGGATGTCATGAAATCAGTTCTAAGAGGAGAATTTATATCTCTGTGAAAATGGAAATATCACAAGTTAACAGCCTAACAAATCATCTAAGGGAGATGGAATGACAAGACCACCACAACCCTAACTTTAGCAGAAGAATCAAGATCACCAAAATAAAAACCCAAATATGGAACATAGAAGAAAAAAATACCATAGAAAAAAAGCAACAAATCAAAAAGCTGGTTCTTTGAAAAAATAAACAAGACTGATGGACACCTATCCAGACTGACCTAGAAAAAGAGAGAAAAATAAACACAATCAGACACACAAAAGATCAAATCACAACTGACCCCAAAGAAATACAAAAGATGATCAGAGATTACTATGCACATCTATGTGGAAATAAACTCAATAACCTCAATGAAATGAAGGACTTCCTGACATCACACAACTGCCCAAGGTTGAAACAAGAGGACACCGAGACACTAGATAGACCAATAACAACCCATCATAAGAAGACTGCCTACAAAAAAAAAAAGAAGAAAGCAAACCCCGGACCAGATGGCTTTCCAGTGGAATTCTACAAAATGTTCAAGGAGGAACTAATATCAATCCTATTAAAAGTATTCCAAGTGATTGAGAAAGAGAATTCTCCCCAAATCATTTTATGAAGCTAACATTACACTGATAGCCAAACTGGGTAAAGATAAAAAAGAGAGAGAGAGAGAGAAAACTACAAAAAGATTCTAGCAAATCGGATCCAGGGCTGGTTCAACATCCACAAGACTATAAATGTAATTACATACATCAACAGATGTAAAAACAAGAACCACATGATGATATCACTAGATGCAGAGAAATCTTTTGATAAAATCCAGCATATCTTCTTGATAAAAACCGTCAAACACCTAGGCATAGAAAAAATGTACCTCAAAACAGTAAGTATCACCTATGAAAAACCCACAACTAGCATATTGCTAAATAAACAGAAACTGAAAACACTTGCCCTGAAAACTGAAACATGACAAGGCTGCCACTCTCACCCCTTTTGTTCAACATTGTGTTGGAAGTCCTAACTTGAGCAATTATATAAGAAAAGGAAATCAGGGGTATCCAAGTAGGAAAAGAGGAAGTCATGCTATCTCTCTTTGCTGACGATATGATTATATACCCCAGAAACCCAAGAGAATCTGTAAAAAAAAAAAAAACCTGCTTTCACTGATAAAGGACTTTGGCAAAGTCTCAGGGCACAAAATAAATGTACACATGACAGTTGCATTCTTATACACCAACAACAAGCAGGCAGAGAACCAAATGAAAAGCACAATCCCATTCACAATAGCCACACAAAAAAAGAAATACTTCAGTCTTCCTAACCAGAGAAAGGAAAGACCTTTACAATGAAAACTACAAAACACTGCTCAAAGAAATCCAAGAAGACAGAAACAAATGGAAAAATATTCCATGTTTATGGATAGGAAGAATCAACAACGTTAAGATGTCCATCCTACCCAAGGCAATCTACAGATTCAACACAATACCCATTAAATTACCAACATTCTGGAAATGACAATACAGAATTTATATGGAAATGTAAAAGACCATAAATTGACAAAACAATACTTAGCAAAAGAAACAAAGGGGGAGGTATTACACTTTCAGACTTTAAACTTTACTGTAAGGCTACAATAATCAAAACACCTGGGTACTGGTACAAGAATAGGCATAGGGACCAATGGAATAGAATAGAGATTCTGGAAGGAAAACAACAATTTCTCAATCAGCTCATTTTTGACAAAGCCTCTACCAACAACCACTGGGGACAGGAGAACCTACTCAGTAGATGATGCTGGGAAAACTGGCTGACCACATGCAGAAGATTGAAACGGGACCCATACCCATCACCATACACAAAAATCAACTCTAAATAGATCAAAGACCTAAACATAAAATCTCAAACTATAAGAAACTTAGAAAATGGAGGCAGCACCCTTATGGAATTTGGAACTGGCGATCAATTCCTAATCAAAACCCCAAGTAGCCATACCATGAGAGATAAGGTAGACAAGATTGACCTCATCTATCTGAAAAGTTTCTGCAAGGCAAAAGAAACATCAAGAGAGTGGGAAGAAAGCCACAGAATGGAAAGAAAAAATATTTGCCAACTGTATATCTGATGTCCAGGATCTACAGGGAACTCCAACGTACCAAAAGGAAAAAAAACAAAAAACAAAACACAAAAAACCCCAGCCCCATTACAAAGTGGGCAAAAGACACAAACAGACATTTCTCAAAAGAAGACATATGGGCAGCCAACAGATACATGAAAAAGTGCTCAGCCTCACTCATCATCAGAGAAATGCAAATCAAAACCCACATTGAGATACCACTTAACCCCAGTAAGACTGACCATCATTAATAAAACAAACAACAACAGATGCTGGTGTGGATGCAGAGAAAAAGGAAACTTCTACACTGCTGGTGGGAATGCAAACTGGTGTAAGCTCTTTGGAAAACAATGTGGTGATTTCTGAAAGAACTAGAAATTAAACTTCCATGTGAATCCCCATACTAGGAATATACCCAGAGGAACTCAAATTATTCTACAAGATGATACATGCACACACACGTTTATTGCAACACTATTCACAATAGCAAAATCTTGGAACCAACTGTGCTGCCCATCAAAACTGGACTGGATAAGAAAAATGTGGTACATATACACAATGGAAGATTATGCAACCATAAAAAAAAAGACAAACATATGGAGTTCACAGCAAATTAGATGGATTTAGAGTTGATCATACTCAGTGATCTGTCACAGAAACAAAGAACAGAGTACCATATGTTCTCACTCATAAGCGTACCTTGAACAATTATAATAAAATAAAAATAAAATTTACAAAAAGGGATTGGCAGTAGTGGGAAACTGTCGGGGGAGGGGGTGGGATTGGCAGTTGAGGGAAACTGCTAGGGGAGGGAGGGGCATACCTCATCAATAAGGGTACCTGCATAATCAACTTTTGTATATCTAACACTAAATTTTACCCCGCATCTTTATAATTTTTTAAAAAGAAGAGTGCCTTTCTAAGGTTATCCCTGCTTAATAGGTATATCCAGATGTTCTCTCCAAATGTTAAAGTGTGTATCTCTTAATATTCCCTGATATCAAATCATGTTATAATTAAATCTACTTTTTTGATACCTGTCATAGACAATAGCAGAGACTTAACATTGAGTTTTGTTGACATGAACATAATTATTTTTTCTTCATAAACTTTTTGTTTTGGGTAGGGCACAGAACATAGAGTTCAGAAAAAGCTAATAGACAACCTGGACTATTTGTTAAAATGAGTGAGTTCTTGCAAGACTCCTAAAGTTGAATAGACACAAAGTAAATCTCAAATGTGTTTTGCTATTAAAATAATAGAAGAGAGTTAGAGGGTCACAAAAGACTATCACAAAACTGCATCGAAGTTTTCCGCAAGTTAGTTCTAAACTATGAGAACAGTAATCATTCAAAATCATGTTATCAGCAGACTGTACTTAGTGTTGCCAAGGACCACATTAGAAATTGAGTTGTGCCTGAGGGAAGGAAGACAGATAGAGAGCTACTTGGTTTCAGCTTCAATAAAGTGTCAGTAAGTCTTTGGCTATTATGTGCAGAATGTCAACCCCAATAGCAAATAGAAGGGGAGGTTCTCTAAAAGAAAAAAATATATATTTGTTTGCAAATAGAACATTGCAATGGGAACACATGACACAGTAAACCTCGTGCATATGTTACGGTCCAATCCAACAATCGGCTGCTTCCCTTGCAGTCAATCAAATATGAGAGGCAGAAAGCTGAGAGAAGTATGGAATTTTATTCTGATATCATGGGATCAGGGAACGGGCTGTGTATCCACCGAAAACCTGTTCATTTAAGCAGAGTTTTCATCCAGTATTTATAACAAAACATACAGTTTCTTATCTTTTTTCCCACTATTGACTAATAATGATTATGTGTCTTATGACCATCTCTGTTTCTTTCTTAATCGGTGTTTAGACCCCAAAGAGTTATGGTACTCAGATTACATCAGTCCTGCCATTCTTTTAAGTTACAGATACCTTGAACAATTTGGGGCTACATACTTTCTAGTTGGCTACAGCTTGTTGTTAATTCTGAGAGTTCTGGTTCACATGGCATAATTAAGCATTGTACATAAAGTTAATACAAAGACAGAAATCGAGCAGTTGCCATTTAGAGATTCAAAGGAACAGATATATTTCTGGGTTTTAGAAAGTTTCAGCAGAGCCCATTTCTTATCTATGTCCATCAGAGGTTTTTCCGGGGATGTGCACTTTTTTTGTGTGTTTGTCTCCTGCTTGTCCGGGGACTCTATGCAGATGGTTGTGTTCACTTTAGCACCAGCAACAGTTACTAGATCCAAGGATAGTGAAGGGGGGTGGGCAAGAAAAAAATGTTCACTTTTAAATTCAAATGGCTTCTATGTTTAGCCCAACTCAGCTTAATATAAATTTCTAAGAATTTTCTAAAAGACTGTTTTAATATAACCAAAATGGCCTCTTTTCCATTGGTAACACGTGTTTAGGAGTATGAGGGCAAACAAAGGTTTTAAAGGAAAAAGAAGGATTACATGATTGTCACAGGGATGCTTTAAAAATCTACTGCCAGGTTCAATGTTGGTGGGCAGATGAGTCTTTCTGTTGAAGCACTAGCTTGTATATTTCCTTATTGACCTCTTGACAGATGGTTTTGATTTCAAACTCTAGGCAAGTGGGACTGCAACCAAGCATTTTGAGTAATGGGGCTGTTTCTGGGTTTGAACCCAGGATCATTATTGGAGGGTCTGCTATGCAGCTGCTGGACTGTGGTCTCAAAATCACCTTCCTAGGGCTTGGGCTCCACCAAGGGTTTTCACAGGTTTCCACTTTAATCCTGAGGCCTCTGCAGAGATGTTTTGTGGCAAAAATCACACAAAGACATTGGAATTCACACACTCACACAAAAATACTTGGAAAACACTTGTAGTTTAAGAGAATCTATTTCTGAAAGTCAATTATTCACAGGTCATATTGGGTAAGCAGAGGCATAAACTTCTGATTATTACTTTAGATTTTTGTTCCCATCTGGGGTCAACAATTCCTATGGCTTTTGATAGATATAAGTGTGTTACCTCTTATTCTACCATCTTTCTAACCTAATGTTTGTAAGACTGCCTTTTGTGTGTTGTGAACTCAGCTGAGTACATGATTGCATTCATTAATTGGGAACTAGGATTTTCAGTGTGGGAGAAAAGGGAAGTAGAAGTGAGATAGATGAGTAAAACTCCATAGTTCTAAACTTGAATTGAAAGTATAAACATGAACTCATGATTATACTTATCATAAAACTCCCCCACAGTCTTTTTTTCTAAGTTTACCCTCTTAGAAGGTCAATAAACCAGGGCTAACCTAAATTATGGTTTCCACATCACATTTTCCTACTGTAAGAGATTGGTGGTCGTCAGTGAAATGGCTAATTTTTAATGTGGGGCAGGAAGTTTCTGCAAGAGCCTTGAGCAACCTTCCATGAGGAAGCAATAAAGTCTTCAATGACAGAAGCATATTTAAAGATTCAGGAGCTGCTGACTTGAAAAGGATCTTACTGCCAAAGATGGAACCATTTGAGCCTCAATGAAAACAATTAATTTGACAGATTCAAAAATTTCAAATAGATTGAATTTAATGAGTATACGATTATGCAAAAATTAAAAGAGAAGAAAAGAAAAGAAAAAAAACCAAAGCAAGAACCTGACTCTATCAGATGACAGTGTACAGGCAGCAGAAACCTGGCATATGTTGTAGAGGGGTGGAGCCCAAGCAAGTGACTACTCTAGAAAGTATGTGCCTGGAGTTGTGTAAAGTAGAAATGAGGGTGTTGGACCCCAAAGTCCTAAATCTGAGAGACCACCAAAGAGTCAGCTCCGATGCAAACACACGAGGGTCTTTATTCAGGCTCGAGTCTGGGCTCACAAACTGAAACCGACACAGAGGCTCGAGAATGAGAGCCCCGACCTAGTACAGCAAGTAGTTTATATACACAGTTGTGAGGGAAGTGTTGGGCGTGACCAGTTTTTCCTAGGTTTGAGACATTATTCAATTAGAAGGGGGCAGGACGTAGAAAACGAAGTCCACGGACCTTGCATAATAAGTTCTCAATTAAGTCCACGGTGATGTCGGGGGACAGGAGTGCTTGAGATTGGTGGGTCCGCTTTTGATTTGCGTGGGTGCAGGCTCAGCTGCCCATGATTGACTACTAATGGCCAAGCGGGCAGAGGGGAGATAGTTAAGCCTCCTGGAAAGTCAGATAAGCTACGGTTTACAGTCAGCTTTGACATACAAGTAGGTTTGAAATAACACAGAGCCCATCAGAAGAGTGGCTGGCACTAGAGTCTATCATAATTCAAGCAAAGGAATATCCAGGAGGGGCTTATTGCTTAACATTCACACACACTGCCAGCAGCAGTTGCAGAAGCAGAAGAAACTGGTTATTTCCTTACATATGCCTAGTCTTATGGGGTTTGAGGTAGGGATTTATAAAATACAGTGAACGTGGGGTAGGAATTCATACAGTAAACCTTCCTTTCATAGCAAGTATGATTCTTTTGAGTCTTTCATTCCCCCCTCTCAGAGGAACCCAAAAATAAGACACAATCATGGGTTTACATAGGTGTTTTTAAGGTTATCCTGAAAATGGGTTGGAGAGTTGAGACAACAAGGGTGAGTACCAAGTGGTTGGTACTGCTGCTTGAGTACCATGAGTTGAATGGTGCTGACTCGATTTTTAACAAAGGCTATAAGCTTGTTGATGATGCAAGGCCCGAAAATAAGTATGAGGACTAAAACAACTAAAGGGCCAGCTACAGTGGAAATTAATGTAGCAAACCAGGGTGTGTGGTTAAACCATGCTTCAAACCAATTGAGTTGTTGCTCTTGTTCTCCAAAACACAATAGTAGAAAATAGAGACAATGAAATTTCTAAAATTAACTGTATTCTTATTAAATCTTAAAATATCGTGATTGGTCATGCTTGAACTAACATGATTCCCTGACGTTAGCATGACCTATTCTACAATATTTTCTATGAATAAAATAAATTCAATTTTTATAATAGGTAGAAAAACCCTACACTAATTGTAGCTAAAGCCGGCCTAAAAGAATGCAGCCCATTCCTCAGTACACGCTGGGGCCTCAGAAATGTGGCCCAAACTTTGTGCTGGGCCATTTCTGACAACTCTAGATAATCATTTATACTATTGAAAAGCTGGAAACAGCTCTCCATAAGTATATACTAATTCTACAAATATACCTTAAATCTTATAAAGAAGCTTGTACCATATAAAAGGCTCCCAAATGTGACCTGAATTTGAATTATATTTAATACCTAAGCCGAAACCACAGTTTTATGGGAAACAAGAACAATGGGCTTTTAGAGTGAGCCATGCCTGTCACAGTCACAGAGCCTTCAGCTTAGATCAGCAGAGTTCCTTTAGGTTACTTGTGCTGCATGGTAAAAGGAGGAGGAAACTGGGGTCAATGGCTCCCAAACCTGTCCTAGTGGTCTCAGGGTCCACGGCCCTCCCTGATCCCTAACGCTCAGTGGGCCTCCGTGGCCGGCTCCCAACATCTCCCCCTTATTTATTTATTTATTTATTTATTTATTTATTTATTTTTAGCACAAAACCATGAAATGCAGTGTTGAGCTGAGAAATGTTCTTCTTCAGTACTCTGGAAATAACTGGAAGTAGGCATAGCAACTCAAGAATTACTGTCCTGCAAATTCCCACATTAATGAGTACAGACGTTAATGGCATTTGATTAACAAACAATGAGAAGTTATTAAATATGGAGCTAGCCAATTCAGAGGAATGAAACCACTTTTCTGCAACAGTGATGTCCTGTATTTCTTGATGTAATTTAGTAAGGTCTATACTCAAGTCCGAATGATTCCAAGTTCCAAGAATATGATTCTTTATCTTGTCCCCAGTATGGGCAGACTTATTCACCTCCAAAGGAG
>NW_007231943.1:0-44227 GCF_000164805.1 Carlito syrichta
GGAGAGCCACGTGGCAGGCACAGGCCCGCCCAGCTGGAAACCCCTGCCTGCGGTTTAGGGCCTGGACAAGCGGGAGGGTGGGACTCCCTTCTCCACCTCGGCCTCCCCAGCCCGGGGTCTCTAGGGCACATGCCTACCCATCACTGGGGGACAGAGGTGGCCTCCAGCTCCGACTCCGGCTGGAGGTGGAAGTCTGGGGCGGTGAAAAAGTTCACACTTGTTGGGAAAGGTCTTCGAACGTCTTGTGAAAAGCCTTGGCACTCGGTGGTGGGCACAGCACTGGCTTCCCGCCCGTCGGGGTCGTTTGTCCCGGTGATGCCAAGTGGGCAAAGGAGGCAGGAAACCCACCGATGTTCACGGCTCCGCTGTGCTGCACCGAGCCGAGCCTTTCTGCCGGCTGTCACCGGCTCAGCCTCCAGAGAGGACACGAGGGCCAGCGGAGGCGACTTGGCCCTGCCAGCCGTCTGTCTGCACGGGGCCTTCCGCGTGTTCGGTCCGCTCGACGGCTCTCCTCTCTCTCGCGAGCGTTCTGTCCGCTGGACGGCTGCTGGCAGCGGCCTGGCTGTTCTCGTCCCAGGCCGCCTCGTCCTTGCTGCAGCCGTCCCTCTGCTGACAGCACTCTTCCCCTAGGCCCCAAATAACCGCTGGGCTGATTTTTCATGTCTCTCCTGTCTTTGCTCCAGCCTCTGCGAAGCCCACCCTGACCACTCAGTCCTCAGAGACGAAGCCTCGCCCTGTTGCCCTGGCTGAAGTGTAGCGGTGCCATGGTGCAATCGAAACTCATTGCAGCCCCAAGTCATCCTCCCACCTCAGCCTCCTGAGCGGTAGGGACGACAGGTGTGTGCCACGAGCAAATTCAAACTTTCCCCCCTTTTCTGTAAAGATGAGGTCTCACTGTGTTGCCCAGGCTGGTCTCAAACTCCTGGCCTCAAGCAATCCTCCCACCCCAGCTTCCCACAGCTCTGGGATTAGGTAGATGTGAGCCACCTACCCAGACACGACCAGATCTTAATATCCCAACATGTGAAGCGTCCACCCTGCCACAGTGGTCCTCCTGATCAGCTTCCCCAGTCAGAAAGAATTTGTTCTGCTTTCAAATTCTTCGATAGTTCTTATCACCTCCTGTCACTTAGATAATTTGCTTACTTAGGACGTTCATTGTATTCTAGGATGTAAGGGGACAGGGGCAGGGAACAGGGTCGTTCTTGTCCACAGACGTTTCCCGAGCACTTGGAATTGACTGTCATGTGGTCGGTGCTCAGTCGATGCTGATGAGTCAATTTGATGAAAAGTCCCCACAGCCTTGGCCGCGTCAGAGGCAGAGCTGGACTTCAACGCCAGAGTCGCCGTCTTGCCTTCTCGCCACAGAACCCCAGGCCTGTCCGTGCACAGAACATGTTGTCGGCTGCTCAGGAGATGTCTGTGATGTCTTTTCCCCATCAGACTGCTCCCTCATAGCAGAGATACCCGAGAATGTCTGTGGACACAGGAGCTTGCCCTATTTTTCGTGGGTCACAGATTGGCCCCGTGGGCCACTTGTGGCTGGCATCCTGCCGTCACAGTAAGCTGGCACGCTGCTGGTTGCGGGCACCAAGCTCTGTGGTCCTCAGAAGCATCCTGAAAACAGCACAGGGCGTTGGGTCTGTGCCCGGTGCTCAAGCCACATGCTTGAGATCTCTCCGAGTCAGACACCTGTCAAATCCAGAGTTGGCGCCGGCCTTGGCGCCAAGGACTTGCTTTCTAGGAAGTGATGGAGGGAAGCAGCTGGGGCTCTAGGGCGTGAGTGGGAGGTGTCAGGGCAGAACAGGGCGGGGGGGGGGAGAGAATCTGGTGGAGGAGGGAAATCACGGGTATGTGGGTGGCTGCTCTTGGGGCAGGGTTGCGATTGCTGCAGTGGTTTGTCCCGATTTTAGAGCTTGGGATGGAGGAGCCTTGACTGCAGAGGGATGTCTACCAGGAGGGCACAGTTGGGACCGCCAGCCGGCCCTGCCAGTGCTGAGGATGCTGTTTCATTTCTCCATCGTTTCCTAACGTGGACTGTCTCCTGAACTCCCGTTCACCTGAGCTTTGTGCTTGTTGCACTTGTGGTCCAGGTTTCTGTTTGTTTCTCTTGATGTTATTCCCGTGATCGGCCAACTTCGTCTAAGCTGGCCTTGAGGACAATTTTTCCTGTAATCTCAGTGGCTTGGTAATACAACGTTATAGTATACGGAGGCTGGGTGAAAGGGAACATTCATACTTATTCTCCTACTTACCGGCTCACTGTTCGTGTTTCTAGGATAGCCCAGAATTAATGTTTTAAGGAAAACTCCAGCTGCTCAGGGATTCCGTTCTGGAACATGTAAACCCAGTCAGTGAACAGCCAGACTGGTATTTGGTCAACAACAAGCATTTCTTTCCTACAAAAGAGAGTAATGGGATGAATTTAGCATCTCCTAGCTTGTGGCGCTGGTTTTGACATAAATCTCTAGATAGAGATCGATTCTACATGTAACTATAAAGCAGTGTATTTGGGGGATATTCTGATGAGGAAAATCAGAACACAAGTACAAGTCAGGTCTTGGCTGGCGGCATGCAGGGGACAGGGCATGTTCTTGGGAAAGCACTTAGAGACGGACTGGACGAAAATAAATTACTTATGAGCAATTTCCCCCTGCCAAACATTGATATCTTCAGATATCCCAGTACTTGAAATGCACGTGGCATTTTTTTTTTTTTGAGTCAGAGTCTCACTCTGTGACCCAGGCTGTAGTGCAGTGGCACACTCATGGCCACCCCAGCACTGACCTGCTGGACTCCAGCGATCCTTCCACCTCAGCCTTCCAAGTTGCCGGAACTACAGGTGCACACCACCATGCCCAGCTAATTTTTTATTTACTGTAGAGACGAGGTCTTGCCCAGGTGCCCAGTCTGGCCTCGAACCCTCAGGCTCAGGCAGTCACCTCTCCTTGGCCTCCCTAAGTGCTGGGATGACAGGCTGAGCCACTGCGCCTGGCCACGTGTGGCATTTTTAAAGTTAATTTTGGTCGATTCTCTTAGCTTTGCCCCTGTGAATATACATTTTTTCTTCATGGCTTGCTAGGTCATGGAGGGTCTCAAAGCGTGTCTCCGGCTTCAGATGGTCACTCTTGGATTGCCTGACAAATGACACAGATCTTTTCAGCAGCTCCCTTGAGAACATATACTCAGCTCCCTGAGGGCGCAGTTGGCCAGCGTGCAGTTTGTCCATGGCCTGTCGACGAGCCCACCTGGTCTAGTAGGAATTACAGTGGGCACCACACAGCAGTGACTTCCTTTTTCACATGTGCATTTCCTTCTTGGTGTTTCTAATTAAATTTCCTGATACAAAAGAGGCTCTCCATGTTTACTGTATGTTTCCCAGGAGGATGGGAGAAAAATGAGCAATTTTAGCAGAATTTTATAGATCCAAGCAGAGCTGTGCAACCAGCCTGCATTTGGGGAGCTTTTGGTTAACGGAATCATCTATATTTACTTGTTAACAGTAGCGTCTGTCTACAACAGTGGCTTCCAATCTTTTTCAGATACAGACTCTGCTTTTGCCTTTGAGAATCTATTAAAGTTTTGGATTTTCATGCCTGAAAAATACACTCATGCCTCCTGAGACCTCCACCATGGACTCTGGGTCAACAATCACTCATCTGACGCCATGCCAGAAGTTTCTTGTATTTATGTGTATTTTGGTGAGCACTCTAGTAAGAATGCAGAATCAAGCTGTTCACATCAAACATGGACACACTACATACATATGCGAGTGACATTTTCTCGCCATTGGAGTGAGCAAATGAAATACTGTATGTGAAGATAGCTCATGAAAGGTCAAAGGTGAGAATGTGGATATTGTTATTATTCCTATTTGCACTGACCATTTGAAAATTCAGCCCTCAACCTGCTGGCTGATGTGGCAGCTGATAAGTTATTTTATGGAAACTGCTCTAAAACACGACCTTTTCATTCTCATCATCCACAACGCCCCTTTATTCTTTTTCATTCGAATGATTCATTTTAAAAATCACAGCATGCCTACTCTCCAATCTTTGCAGAACAGACACTTTTTGGGCACCAGCCACGTGTAAAGCCCTTTGCGTTTTGTAAGAAAGCAAAACAACGAAACAATTTTCTGCAGTACTCTGAAAGGCTTGCACCTAGCCGTGAGTCTAAAAAGGTCTTGCCAGAAGCAGTTACATTCTGATTTGAATTGGCTATTTTATTAATTACATTTCAAGCAAGTCAATTACGTGTTTGTTGAACTGATTTCTTATTGTAAACTGGTTATAAGTTATTAATCTTCATTAATATGCCAAACTAGATTTCATGTCTCCTGCACCATATACTGGGAATAACACCAGTCACACATTACCAGGATCAGTTATAAAAAAATGCCTCTTGCAGTCACAGCCTCATCCAGCCTTTGGAAAGAGATAACTACTCACGAACAACTTAGGAGCCGGCTAACCCTGGTGCCTTCGGCAGTAATATAGAACTCTGATGTGGAAGGCTTTCAGGAGCGTTGTGTAAACGAACTTCTTAAGAGTGGGGCAGACGATAATTATGAAAGTGATAACTTTGTCCTGGCATCTGGTTTTTGGGTAGTGAGACTTTTACTTAACATTTGGGAAAGTGGAGTCAGGGAAAAGAGGAACTGGAAATTGAAGAAACAGACTCTGAGAGGAGAGTAAGGAGAGAGACAATGTTTACTTCCCATTTTGAAAAATAGCATCTTAGTAGAATCAAGTTTGAACGGGTGTACTCACGCAAAGTTTAGGGATTTCGATAAGGAAAGACCTCTGGCCAGCCAATGTACACACATTTGTTGAATGCCTAAGGGGATGCGTGTCATCTGTTGATATGAATTGCACTCAGAAGGAAAAAACAAAAATTATATTCATAGTTGTTTATTAGATAATTATTACATACTATTTAAAGTCAGAGATGAATAGGCACAATTATAATTTTCCTATAAAAAGGATAGCATAACCTGTGTATTGTTTTCCAGCCAGTCAACTCTGGACTTTAACATTCTTCCAATTTATCTTCTGAAAGTCTGTTTCAATCAGTCTCCTAAATTGGATATTGCAGTTGTTTAAACTTTCACCTATTACAAATAACACAGAGTGGCAACAAATAGCTGGAAATAAATCAGCAAAAAATAAGAAAACCCCTCAATTCCATTTCTTGAAAAAATGACAAGGAAGTTTAAATTCTGGACCCACAAAGTATTGCCAAACAGCCCTACACTACAACCAAATAATCAAACTTGGCAACAGTGTCTGGGATATTCATTTTTGACCAAATTGTGGTGCTGACTGACTTATACTTGTTCGATTTGTACAGTTACATTGTTTTTGACAATTTATTTTGGTTTAAGTCACTAATAGAGACAGACTGGCAACAAATAAGTGCAATATAATGTAATAAGTACATCCGTTAAGGCTTAAACAAGACATGAACAGAACAAAAGGAAGGAAGACAGTAAAGGCTTCCGAGGTGACATTTGAACTGGGTTTGAAAGAGAAGGTATTGACGTCTAAGCTCAGTGAGGAACACGGAACAAGATGTTCCAAAATGACTCTTCTTTCAGAAAAGTGTTTTTAAGTCACAGGATTCCAGGTGGAGGAGTACTGTGCTATTAAACTGATAGCACACTACTTTTAAAAGTCTTAAAAGTAACCCAAGTTCTCTCTCTTGCACGACCACTTAGCTTTCATCGTTTTTATGCTCCACTTAAGAGAATGTACAACTAGGCCATTGTATTTGGGTTAGCAGATGAAGGCTCAGGAAAGTGCTCCTGTCAGTCATGTGAACATTTGGCGTGAGGCTCAGTCATGGCGCAAAGCCGGTGGGCAACGTGCAGTCACTGGCGTCCAAAACGATCCCTTGGGTGGCCATGACTTCTGCAGGTGCTGTTTTAGGCCTGTCTGTCCTTCTGGTCCCTGAGAACAAGTGCTTCACGGACTCAGAGATTTTCTTCTCTAAAATCTGTTCTTCGACGGAGAACACTTTTTAAACATCCCCTTTGAACGTTTATGGTTGGGTAGATGTGGCGTCTAGCTAGCAAGTTCATTACTGAAATCTGAAGGAGCTCATCTAGGCTTGAAAGTACATCCAGTATTTTGGCTGTGTACCTCAGGGAGGACACAGAGATCAAACCTGCCAGGTTCTAGCAGCTGGTGGTCTTAAGGCTTATTTCGAGGAAATCCTTAAAGCTAAGCAGAGGCCTCAGTGACCAGGGTCTAGTCACTGTTGCCAGACATTTACTGTTTTCTCTCATATCTGCTTCCTGAATCTCTGGGAACTATGTTTTTCAGACTCACTTGTCTTGTTTTCCTGGTAGTCCTGACTAGCTGGGGGCACTGGCAAAAGCTTGGAAGGAAGGAGACAGGGAGAAGCCAGGGTATTCTCTGATCACTGTGCTTCTGGTGATATCTCTGACAGTTGCTGCTTCTGGCTCCTGTTGGTCTGTTCCTTCCTTCTGTGGTCCGAGTTCCTGAGACCTCTTTCACTGAGGATCTGGTTCGTGCCTGTCCCGCTTTCTGCTCTGTGGTAACACCACCACCTTGCGTCTTTCTGGCTTCTCGCCTGGAGAGTGGCATCCTGCTGTTGCTAATGTCTGTCCCACCCTAGAACTGACAGTCCTCCGTGTGGCTTCTCAGCTCTCCCGCCACTGGTGGAACCCACTCCTTGTGTCAGATGTTTTCTGTGTGAGTCGGAGTCGTTTCTGTTCTCCTGGCCGTATGCCACTTGCGATAACGACAAAGACCCCGAGAAAACACCGGCGGAAGTCTCACTTTAATCTCTTCACTGTATGATGCCTGCTTCTCGGGGTTCTGTCTTGGAATCTTGGTATATTCTTAACCGTCAGAACCACTGAAAAAGGAAGGCTTTCCTGGTCCCCTTTGGGATGTGGGGCTCATCGGGACTTTCACCCAAGGTCTCAAGGCAGTTTCTTCTGTGTCCTGGGAAGGCACCAAGTGACCTCTGCCCAATGGAGTCGTGATTGGCACTTGGCTTGCGTTTCCATCTCAGGAGGGAAAATACAGTGTCGTTGCCAAATGGATTTTCTTCCTGCTTCCAGCTTTTTATAGAAATAGCACAGGCACAGGTGTAATATAGCACACTATTTATAGGGCAGGGGAGGAGTAATGTCTATTTTTCCCTTTACACCTTTTACTCCAAAGAAAACATTCAAATGTTAGAAGAAAACATTTATTTTAGAGAGCATGTAAGATTCGTTTTATACAGAATATCCTCTACCGTAGATACAGACTCTGGAGAAGTCTTTGCTGCTGCCTGGACGTGCTGAAACTCCTATTTAAAGAATGAGCTGTATACGTGAGCCAAGAATGCTTTTCGGTTTGGCGATCTCTGTCTGATCTTTGGGAGAGGTTAAAAGCCCAGCTACGCAATGTGGAAATTCTGAAACTTCCCTTTAATGTAATCATCATTGTATGAAGGAGACCAGCAAGAGAAAGCAATCTATCCCGTACTTTTTTTTAAAGTAGTAAAATGCAGTCAAGATCTCATTAAAATTCATTATATTTATCTATCTTTTAATCATGGTTTTGACATACTGTATGGTTTTTATCTCGTGTTTAAAGAAATCCTGTATATTAATTTATAATTGTGACAAAAACCACTTTCAGATTTTCAAGGACTGATTAATCTCCCCAAGATCCTTTGCTTTTTCTCCCACTCTGTTCTTTGGTCATTGATATCAGCACCTCCTCTTGAGGCTAGAGATAATAAGATAAGGTGGATGGTGGTAAAATCTAATCAGTCATTTTGTTACCTGTTAGAATGGTTGAAGAAAAGCCAACTTGAGAGAAGGAAGCTGAACTTTTTGAAAAAAATGTAACAATACAATTATTAATGGACTTACTTCAGCCCTAGAGTCTTTGGTCTCATTACTGGAGAAGACTACAAAACGGTTGTGTCACCACAGAAGTTCTTTATGGTGTACGTCCCCGATGGTGGTCTGCCAGTGTTTCACTGAACAGAAACTAGCTAAAACAATCAGTCCCTGCTGATCACCCTACACCCAAGCCAAGAACAGACCGGTCAAACTCCAGCGGCGCTGGGAGTGTCTGAGGTGTCTGTTGACCTCAGTGACAGTGAGTTAGTTGTTCAAGGCAATCACAGTGGAGGAAGGCAGCTTGGGCTCCCGTGGGCTTTCCCGAGAGGGGCTGTTTCGAACACGCTAACATGTGAGAAAACTGTCCTATTTTTGGTGGGTCTGCATTTTCAAGCAAAGTGATGAGATTGTTTCTAATGGCAGCTTATAATTAGGTATCTCATGGTTAAGGTAAACACTCGATTATTCACTGAAAATAGAAACTGCATTCAACTCTGCAGCTTGAAGTGCCTCTTGGAGTTAGCAGGGCCTAGTAGGGGCTGTGTTCTGTTGCTGGCAAACTGAAGATGTCAACTATGGTTATGCTTTTGAACAGAAGTCTTAGGCTAACCTTTTCTCCATTTCTTCACAATGTGTTCACCGGTTGCCAGATGTTCTCTGAGTGTCTCCCGTGTAAAGGATGGACAGGTACAGCTGTGCTGAAAACAGAGGTGGCCCGATGCCATATTAAACCCTGTATGTATATTAATGAAGAAGCCAAGGCACCTTCTTTTAAAAATTTTATTGATTGATTGCATATTTTCCTTTCCTTCTAGTCTTTATGAAAACAAGCAGCGAGTCTAACTTGCTCACTGCTAAGTGCCCCAGGACGGAGGACAGTGTCTGAAACGTTCTGGGAGCATAACCCATATCTGTGGAAAGAAAGAAGGAATGAAAACAAAGAATGGCAATAGAGTGTATACAGGTGGAAAGGCGTTTGCATAAAGTCCTTTGGAGTCCAGAAGGAGCAGGAAAAATCGGGGTGAGGGAGAGGTGGGCTGGCCACAGACATGTAAGCAGACTTAAGGAAGGTGTAGAAATCGTCCAAGAAGAGTAGAAGACGCTCTGGGAGGGCCTTTTTAGGCAGAGGGCAGAAAAGCAAAAGCCAGTGAGTGTGAGGCATATGAGAGAGGAGCAGGAACCCGGGGCACTTTGTCACAGGATCCCGGGCAGAATGCAGGCTTCCGCAGAAGATGGACGGCGCGTTCTTGTATGGGGAGTGCCAGAGGGAAGGGAAGAGTTAGTGCACAGTGCGGTAGAAACGAAGAGGTTTTGGCTTTTTTGGGGGGTGGGGGGGGGAGGAAAGTAGACGCTGAGTCAAACTCACCTTCTACATTTTTCTCTGGAAGGGATCAGTCTTTACGTCGCTGAAAGTAATTTTCAAACATACAAGCTGAGTTTGGAAGCAAGACTGGCTCTTGAAGAGAGGCATTTCAGTAACCCTTCCTAGTTCATAAAATCGATTTTGTTGGCTTCCAGAGCTACTCTCGGATGAAAATAAAACTGCCCTTCAACTCAAAAGGAGTTCTCAACTGTTGCGACACTGGGGTTTTCAGTGGATGACTTGAATGCGGAATTGACACAGCTGCTCATGGGGTTCTTACTAGTGCAGCGATCATGCAGTTGGATCCCCAGCTCTTTTCTTCTACAAGTGCTGAGAACAAACACCCCCCGCAAACGCCTGCTCTCCAACAAAACAACGACTGGAAACTCGTTCCATTCGTGCGTGATACAGGCGTGAAGGAGAGCCGTTTCCGTCTTCTTGGTCAGAAAATAAAAGCCACGCTCTGACCTTGGAAAGAGGAGCAGTAACATGCGTTGGAAGCAGTCGACTGAAGGGAGGCACCCAAAAAGCCTAGGGTGGCTGGAGACGCAGGCGGCATAACGGCGATGTGCTGCCATAACAGCCCGCTGGAGGCTGCCCCAGGCAGAGGAGAGACGACCAGGCTTCCACAGCGCCAGGAGGGAGAGGGCGGCGGGAACTTGGGGCCTGGAGGCGCCTCCCGGCCGGCGCCGGGCTGAGGCCTTTCCCGCGGGCCCGGTACTTTGGTTCTCCAGGAAGCAGGTCTGCTTGCTCCTGTTTAAGGGATGAAGGCGCCCCATTTTGATGTCTTGCAACTCGGGCGGGTGGTCTCGGGGGCACGGAGGGGGAATCCCAGGCGTGCCGCTGGGCCGGCTGGAGCATCCACCGCAGACGCCCGTGAGCGCGCAGCCGCCGCGGGGCCCGGGCCAGCCACCCCTCACGTCGCAGCCCCGGGCGAGGGGCCGGGAGGACTCCAGAATGCGCAGGGAGCTGGCAACACAAGCCGCGCCTGGCATCCGCTTGCCTTGCTGCCTGGCGAAGTCTGCTGCCGCCGGCCCACCTGCCGCCCTTCCCGCCCCTTGGATGCTGCGGCGCCAGCGGGAGAGAGCCCGGAGGGACTTGCCCTCGTTTAATGCCTTTCAAAGGCATCTGTTTTTGAGCTCCTAGGACTGTGTCAACCACAAAGCGGTCCATTCGACAGGCGCAAGAGAGAAGAGGAATGTGGCTGAGCGTGAAAGACCCTCGGGGTTTACGTGGCCGGTGAGGGCCAAGTGCTGTACCGAATGGGAGAGGTTTTGCCCAAGGAGGGAGGCGACGTCGTTTGCTTCTCCTTTGGCCCCTTACTAGAGAGTCTTGGGTCCCGACAAGCCAAAGCTGTCCCATACACAAAGGGCACCTGGTGGCACCCGGCCTGCCTCAAGAAGTTGACACAGAGGTCTCCCGTCATGGTTCTAAGAGAGGTGGCTGTAAGTCATGGGTTTCGGGCCCAAACTTTACCTGTACGATGACCATTGGAATGCCTAATCCTAAATTGGACCCCGTATCTTTAAGATAAAAAAAAAATTCAGAAAAAGAAAAACGTTATGGGTTTTTGTTTTCCACAAAGAACTCCCAAAGAGCTGGAGAGTCGGGAGTAAAGTTCTCAAAGATTCCCTGAACGAGGATCCGTTACCTGTTTCTCCAAGGAGAATTAAAAAACAACAAAAAAGTCTCTCAGGTGTCAGTCGTTTTGGAAAATTCTATTTGCAAAGCAGTACATTTTATGGCCCTGCTTGCATAATTGTGAATTAATATGTACTTATAGCCTAGGGCCAAGATATCCTAATACGTGAAAAAGTTTTTAAAAAAGCTATACATCTATCACTGTTTTCTAATGTTTCATGGTAATTTGCATTCACTGGGGAATTGAATGGATCTGTGACACAAATTTAAGTTAATTTATTCAGTAAGTAATGGCGTGTTCTAAGGGGAGTCAAAGTGATCATAATAATGGCAAGCCAACAAATCTTTGGCGATTAGCATTGCAATGAATGTAAAAACATGGGGCAGGAGAATGAAGGTGCTTTTCAGAGGTCATTTCCAAGAACATTTTATACATTTACATGATGCGTAGCCAAACTAGGAAGTCTGTGTAGTCTGGGCAAGAGACAGTCATGTTAAAATCAACAAGAACCGAAGACACGATTTGAGACATGACTTAAAAAAAGCAGTTATTGGGAGAAGAAAACAAATGAAACAATCACTGAATAAAAACAGGGATGACAAGTTAATACTTTTGAGATTCCTCTAATAAGAAAGAATTACATTAAAAAATCCAGTGTGAATCTATTTCTAAAAGATTTACATGTATTGCTTAGAAACGCTTTTGGGAGAGGAAGGATCTATGTTTCCAAAATATGTCAAGCTGTCCTCAGATATTGAGGTGGAAAAAAAAATATAGGAGAAGGCATACATGCTTGTCATAATTTGCTAATGAATTCATTATTTGTCCTGCTGATCTTGGGACTTCCATCTATGTAAAACTTACTTGTTTCTCAACTTTGGAATGTGTAGAAGAACACAAAGGGCTGATCAAACATGAGTATTCCAGGGTTCCATTGCAATTTTGATTTGTGAGATTTGGGGGAAGCTTCTGGAATCTGCGTTTTAACAAGCCTCACAAGATATTCTGATTAGATGAACTGTAACCTCCAGAGAGAGAAACACAGCAGCAGACCAATTTCCAGGGGGGATCGCTGAACTTACACTTTCATTTTAAATAGAACATTGGGGGATTTTCCCGAGATAAAAATTGGTTTCTCTCCTTGCTCTGTGCTGCCAGACACAGGGGTGTGGTGCTTTATGCTGATTTTTAAAAAACTACCTATGAGAGTATATGTTGTTTCCAACCAGTCACTCCAAAATAAGAGTTGGACCAAGCGCTGTCGAGACTCCTGTGTAGTTCCAGTCTTAAACTGTGTATCCGCCGGGCTCGGTGGCTCAGCCTGTAATCCCGCGCCTTTGGGAGGCTGAGGTGAGTGGATTGCCTGAGCCCGCGGGTTTGAGACCTGCCTGGGCAGGCGAGACCTCATCTCTACAATAAATCAAAAAAATTAGCCGGGCGTGGTAGCGCACGCCTGTAATTCCAGCTATTTGGAAGGCTGAGGAGGAAGGATCGCCAGAACCCAGCAGGTGGAGGCTGCGGTGGCCGGGAGCGGCCATTGTATTCCAGTCTGGGCGACAGAGTGAGACTCCAACTCAAAAACAAAACAAACAAACAAACAAACAAACAAAACTGCGTATCCGATGCCTGACAAGTATTTCTAGAAAACTATGACTCACGTGCTGGCTAGTGGGGTGGAATGGGCCTGCAAAAGACAGAAATCTGCCTTTGGGCCATTAACTCCGTTAAAAAGTTTGATAAAATTCCCCTTTCCCACCTCACATTTCAGCCACAAGCTAGAGAGCTGGAATGATAACTGAATATATAAACTCTACGCCTCAATAAAAAATTTTATCTTGTTAACTTAAAAATTAAGCATCTACATATCATTATCAGAAGTTAGGTGTATTGGATGCCAAGCTGCCACCGCGGTAGGGATGGTTGATGGTTAGTATAAATAAAAATCATGCTTAGAATATATTTTAATAATTCTGTCACCAACAGGATAAATGCAACTGACATCATTGTGTTACCAGTAACTGAATTCAAAAGGTTCCCATTTGACTCAGTGTTAGGGAAAAATTCCTTTGCTTGATGCTGTTGTAATAGGATTTTTGTTTTTTTAAATATATGTGGCACCTTAATGTTATAAGTGGTTTAATTTGTTGAGGCTGAGCATGGTGGCTCACATCTGTAATCTCAGCACTTTGGGAGGCAGAGGCTAGAGGATCGCCTGAACCCAGGGGTTCAAGACTAGCATGGGCAACTTGGTGAGACCTCGTCTCTACAATAAATCAAAGAATTAATCCGGGTGTGGTGGTGCATGCCTGTGATTCTAGCTACTTGGAAGGCTGAGCTGGAAGGATCGCCCGAGCCCAGTAGGTTGAGGTTGTGGTGGCCGTGCATTCACTGTACTCGACCTGGGCGACAGAGTGAGACTCTGACTCAAAAAAGTACAAAATAATTTGTTGACTAAGTTCTAGTCACAAGCATAAACTTTAATATTTTACAGTTTATATTTTATTTATTTTTGAGTTGGAGTCTCGCTGTCACCCAGTCTGGAGTGCAGTGGCACACTCACGGGCACTCCAGCGCTGACCTGCTGGGCTCTGGCGATCCTTCCGCCCCAGCCTTCCAAGGAGCTGGAACTACAGGCACGCACAACCACACCTGGCTAATTTTCGATTTATTGTAGAGACAAGGTCTCGCCTAGTTGCCCGGCTGGTCTCGAATCCCTGGGCTCAGGCCATCCACTTGCCTCAGCCTCCCAAAGTGCTGGGATGACAGGCTGAGCCACTGAGTCTGTTCTATACTGTTTATTAAAAGACACTCACAAATAGTTGTAGCAAGACTACGGATATAAGCTGAAGTCTCACTTGTTCATATTCACTGTGACCACATCAAGTACTGGCGCTGCCCAGCACTAGAGAAATGGGCGGGGTGGGGGGTGGGGTGGGGAAAGTTTCTGTTCTCAGGGAGTTCAACAGTAAGGGGCTAGAATGACAGTAAATCGGGAAATGAGTATGTAATATGATCAATGCTACGTTGAAAATGAAATAGGCTAAGAGACAAAAGAGGGAGGAGAGTTTTTATGCTGACCTGCCAAGAAAGCCACTCTGGCAAGGTGACAGCTGAGCAGAGACCTGAATGATGTCAGGAGTGAGTGACACACATTCTATGGGCAGAGGTGAGAGCAGCCAGAACATCTGAAACATTCCAGCAAGGACAGTAGGAATCTGAGCAACCTGAGCTCTTTCAGACACCTCAGAGGCTGTCCTGGGGCGTAAGTTCTCCCTGCAAGCCTCTTGACCCTCCAACCCTATGGGCCTCCGGGTCTCCTGAGCTTCTACAGCAGAATTTGGCTGGTAAACGGACACGGCTAAATTCTGCTTTTGCCTTGATTTGAGGCGTGGGGTAGGGTCAGTCTTACCTCCTTAACTGGACTGCAAACTTATCAACAAGGATCGCACTTCACGCTATTTCTGATTCCAGCTCTCGGTCCCGCCCAATCTGGTGTGAACACACGTTAGATCCTTCATAAAGAGACAAAACTAACCAAAGGCTGTGTATGAAAAGCTATTTGCAATGTAAAGTTTCTCAGTAGGAAGTGTTTCCTGGTCAAGGTTCTAGGAGTGGTGGGCAACTTCGAGTAGGATCTCACCTTTCCATGTGCAGCTGAAGACACTCACTTCCATATACAGGAGACAAATTTAACACATGAGGAGATATATTAAAAGACTTTATTCACCATAGAGAAATTTTACAAATATAATTTTTAAAAATTATGTGTCAATCTATTATGTTTCTCATAACATTGATTTATACAAAGTGGAAGGGAAGAATGGATTTATGTGCAAATCAAGAATAATCAAAGTAAAAATGGATAGTACACATGACAAAGTCATGACAAGTCATCGAGTTCTGCAATTTGCCATACAACTTATATGTGTGATATTAATTGCACAAAGTATATCAACATATTGCATAAACACAAAGTTAAGTGCTATTTTAACTGTTCGCCTTTCAGGATGTGACTACATATAGAGGTTTAACTGCACAGTTTTGAAAATGAAAGTTCTATTTAAAGACTTCAGTTGATAAAACTAACACAAAGTATAACCTTAATGAAATCACATCACCATAATATTAATCTCTTGTTTACATTTTTGGTGTTTTAGGACTTTTGTTAAAACATTCAAGCTCTAGAATTGCAAACACGTAATTCTTGCCATTGAGAGTGTGACAGGTAGCACGGCTCTGTCTCCTCAAACCAGGACACACCGGGAGCTACACGACAGTGCAGTCAGTCCATACACAAAACCTGATTTGAGGGTGGGGTAGGGTCAGTCTTACCTCCTTTACCTGCTGCAGAAGTGCTTATCACCTATGTGCTCTTTAAAATCAAAGAGTAGAAAATAATTGAATTTAAATCGCTAGCCCAAGGACATTCACATGAAAACCATAATCTAAATACATATGGCCCAATTTTGGCAATCATTTTTTATATTTTGCCTTAAAGTCCTGGGAACAAAGGGCTCTTACTCTCCGCTTATTTCATCAGGTGGGCTGAAGATATGAGTGGGAGAAGTTACTCTGGATCAGAGACACTGACATGGTAATAACGATGTTCTGAAGAACTTTTTCATTTACTAATTTCACTAACTGATTTTTTGACATATACCAATGTACAATATTGAAGAAAAGTCAAAGCAGATCACAAAGGTGGTCCTGTCAGACACGGGAGATCGCTAACACTTTCAGAAGCCGAAATAACTACAACTATTAAGTCTATTGAGATCTAAGAAAATAATTCTCTTAAAAAAACATTAAGTTGAACTATATGAAACTGCTGATATTGGGCAGTTTTTAAAAATACAACTGCAGCAATTTCATACGCTTCAGCTTAATCCATGGGGTTGCACTGATCTGTCTGACCATTCCAGGTTGAAAATGTAGGCGGTCAAAGTCTTTGTATGTCACCAAATGCATCGCCATAGTTGCCCTTTCATGAAAATATAGATTTCAAACCAGTATGATAAGGAAACACAAGGTGCCACCAAATCTATTCTTGGGAAAACCATATTTCAAAGCTTAATGTTCAGAAGAACCCTAGTATTTGGGGACCGGGAGTATTTCTGTATGCTGCTTCTAAGTTAGGGTCCCCATGTTGAATTTAGCCATACTAAATAGACCAGATTCTTATTTGGCCTAAAGGTTTATTGAAGTTTCCTTAACTGACCATAAATAAGTATACTGGCAAAGCTTCCTTCACAGAGTCCAATCTTGCTGTCATAAATTAAAATGAAACAATTTACTACATTTGAGAAAGGGCCTTTTCAAACCTGAACCAGACAGAATGCTTTATTTTCTCAAGAAAAGTAAAGATGAAATAAAAGCAACCGAACTAAAAGCCATATGAAATATCTTTTTCGAGACCCCGCTTCTTCATCCGTTCAGCTAAAAGCCAAAACTCACACATTGAACATTAGATTATTTCCCTTAAGAAGATGTAATTCAGTGATAGCAGTGTTCCGCAGAATGGAGAGCTCACCTCTTTGTGTGGCAGGAAACAGAAGGAGTGACCAGTGCATGATCCAGAAAGGACACAGGGCACTTATAGGAAAATTAAAGGACACACTCACAAATCAGGAAACACTAATATCGTTAGCCTACACAAACATACTGTGGTTCCAGTGAAATAGGGTCAACACAAGACGATCCTTTTGGAATGACTTTCTAATTTGAATTATAATATGAGTGACATATTTTAGAAGACATCCTATCAAATAATGATAGACCCGCATGAGGTGGCTGTCACAGTTCTGAGATCTGTCTCTGGTGGGTAGACAAACCAGATTAACATGAAACTGAAAAGGAAAAACCTTTTTTAATATTTAATTTATTATTATGGCTTTTTGCAACATGGCAAAACATTACAGCTTAAAGCAGACATCATCTCCTCATAGAGGAGGAAAAAGTTTTGCAGTCAAATCAAATTGTAATTAAGAGGTCATTGCTACACCATTCTGTTCAGTTTAATAAAAATGATATCATAACTTCATTAACTCTAGAGATAACAGATTACTGAAAAACAAAAAAATGGGTGGATCTACTGGCTGGGTAATAAGGGATAATGATAAGGAATTGTCCATCTATGCCTATGACAGTATACATAAAAGACTGCAAAACAATTTAAGAACTTAGAATAATCACACGCCTATTAATGAAAGTTCATCATATGCCTGATTACAGAAAAGGAATTATTAAGGTATGCAGTGAGGGGAATGGAGCAGAGTACAGTATAAATGTCTTTTCAGTTCTCTCGGATTTCGACTTCCTTTTTGCCCGTACGGAGTATAGGGAGAAGATGGGCCTCGGTGTTGAAGATCCAATGTTCCAGTGGAAGGAGGTCGTCATCAGAAAAGATTAAGTACAAATATCTGGTGAGAGAAACATGAGTGCGTGAGGCCCAAGGAACCAGGCAGGCAAGGAACCACAAAGACAGGGACAGCCACGCTCATCTTACAGGGAGCCATGGACAACAGGCAAGTGGACCAGAACCCAGTGGGGCCGCATGCCTTATGGTGGCAAGGAAGCCACTCCGTGCTTCTGTGTTGGCGCCCCGAGTCATCACACCTGGTGGCCACGAGAAACACACCTGCAGGTAGAGCCCCGCCTGGAGAATGACCTTCCGAATCGGTCCGCCTCTGCGTTATTTAAACGTGCTCATGACAAAGACGCCTATAAAGAGGGTCGGCCAGGGCACCCCGGGTCCGTGGTTTTAGAAAAGCTCCACTTACTTGAGCGTCTCTGCCAGGAAGAAGCTCTGCTGCACGTCGTCATAGCTCTCGTGCAGGAGATACACATCCCGGAGGCCCGAATAGCCCCCGTTCACTCTGCAGTGACTTTCCAGGGCCTGCGAAACCAAGGGGAGAAGGACGGTCACGGCTTGGGAAACCGACTGTCGCTCACTTTTACTTTATCACACTGCAGAGCTCGGATAACACTGATTTTCTAAAACTTGGATTCAAGTGGAGCGCCAGCTTATAACAGCTTTAGTTAAAAACACTCAAAAGCCATAAACTGTAAATGGAAATAAAATATGAAAAGTCAAAAGCACACAGACAGCAGCACATCTTAATTAGAAACACCTACTACGTTTGGAATGATTTTCTACTGATTTCCACCACTTCCTCCTATGGTCTAGAGCAGGGCTGTGGGCAACAGGCTCAATCCAGTCCACTGCTTGTTCTTGTAAATAAAGTTTTACTGAAGCACAGCCATACTCACTTGTTTGTCCGGGGCTGTTCTGTTCTGCGATGGCAGGGTTGAGTAGAGGCAACAGTCTGATACTGTCTGGCCTTTACAGGAAAACTCTGCTGCCCCTTGGCCTAGAGAGACTGTCAGTGTCGATGGGGACTGTAAACTACTGGTTAAGAAAGTGTCCTGGACCCAAAACAGCTGCTGCTATAATTGGAACATCTTGTTTTTTGAAAACTGATTGTAGAGTACGAATCAGTGATATTGATGACAGAGTGAAAAGAAAATGAAAGGCAGTGAGAGAAATGTGGCGGGCATCTACTCCTAAAATACATTTTTTCATTAGTCTGGTATGGAAGAAGATGGGTTCAATCCTTAACGACTACCCAGAGAGAAATGAACCACATTTCTGTAGTTGTCTGAGCTCAATGAGCGTTTGGAAAAGAGATGGGTTGGGCCATGCGGGGAATGAACATTTAGGTAGTAACCTAATCTAAACTGCTTTCTGCTTCGTCACCTGCCACTAAGTTGACGGCTGTTTATTTTTTTCCTTCCAGAAGCCCATTTTATTACTTTTGTTTCTATTTTTATTTTTTCAGCTTTGTTGGTGTATGATGGCAAATAAAAATGGTATATAGTTTAACGTATACAATATGATGTTTTAATGTACATATGTAAACGTTGTAAAAAGCCTCCCGCCATCAAGCTCACCAATGTTTCCACCTCATGGTTATTGTGTGTGTGTGTGTGTGTGTGTGGTGACTGGCCTCGGTGCTGAAGAACCCAGTATGAGAATGCTTGAGATCTACTCATACATGATTGCTTACTCTAGACACCATGCTAAACATCAGGTCTTCGGAACTTATTCACCTTATAACTGAAAATTCATATCTTTTGGCCAATACCACCTATAACTACCATGCTACTCTCTGCTTCTCTAAGTTCAACTTTTTTTGTTTTTGCTTTTTACGATTCTACATATAAGTGAGGTCACACAGTATTTGTCTGTGTCTGGCTTATTTTAGCATAATGTCCTCCAGGTTCATCCATGTTTTTCCAAATGGTACTATTTCCTTCTTTATGAAGGCTGAAAAAAATTCCGTTGGTATATGTACCACATTTTCTTGAGCCATTCACCCACTGACAAACACTTAGGTTGTTTCCCTATGTTGGCTACTGTAAATCAAGCTGCGGTGAACACAGGAGTGTGGGTATCTCGGAGGTACTGATTTCATTTCCTTTGGACAGACCCAGAAGTGGGACTGCTGAATCATGTGGCAGCTCTGTTTTAATTTTTTGAGGAACCTCATACTGTTTTCCATAATGGCTGTACCAATCTACATTCCCACCAACAGTGTACAACACCTCCTCATCAACACTGGTCACCTCTTGACTTTTTGATAACCACCATTTTAAAAGGTATGAGGGGATATCTCACTGGGGTTTTGATTTACAGTTTCCTGATGATGAGTAATGCTGAACATCCTTTTATATATCTGTGGGCCATTTGTATGTCTTCATGTCTTCTTTGGAAAATATCTATTCAGGTTTTCTGCTCATTCTGAAATTAGAGGTTTTTTTGTTTGTTTGTTTTGGTACTGATTTACATGAGTTCCTTATATATTGGGACTATTAAACCCCTTATCAGATATATGGTTTGCAAATATTTTTTCTTATTCCGTAGGCTGCTGATTCTTTCCTTTGCTATAGGGAAACCTTTCAGCTTCATATAGTTGAATGTGCTTGTTTTTGCTTTGGTTGCCTGTGCTAGACCAAATCCAAAACATTATTGCCAAGATCAATGTCAAGGAGCTCTTCCCCCAGTGTTTTCTTCTAGGCGGTTTATGGTTTCAGGTCTTATGCTTAAGTCTTTAATTCATTTTGAGTGGGATTTTTGTGTGCTGTTTTCTGAAATTACACTGGCTGCTTTGCTAGTTACCAGGCACACTCATCTCTAAGGAAGTAATTTTCTGCTCACCACATCCTACTAATCCTATTAATTATATGGCCAAATAAAAATTTCCATTGTACAAAAACTGCCATCCGAATTCTGGTTCTAATTCATAAAACTATGGACAAAAATAATGAAGTTTAAGACTAAAGTTCTAATTTGTTGGATAATGAAATAAAATATAAACAAGCTAAAATTACTCTTAATTTCTCATGTCATTTTTCATGTCATTTTTCAGCTTCCTTTTAGTAATCATAATTCTGTCTCTCCCCCCCCCTTTTTTTTTTTTTACAGAATTATCCCCCATTTTCCTCCCATTTAACTCAACTTCCAAGAAGATGGAAAGCATAGACCTTGCTATAATAGTTGAGGACAATCTTCACTGGCTAGCAAGCGAGCGTTTTGGAGGAAAATCAGGCCCCAGGAATGCTGAGCTCTGACAAGAGGAGCGGAAAGCAAACACCCCCATGGCTTCCAGGAGCTGGGAGTGGCCGCGAGAGCTCAGCTCGCATCTGCAGATCCTGATAATGAGGATATTGATTTTTCACGTCAGGGCTGGAGGGCAGAAGGAAGAGAGCCAGGGCCCTGAGGAGAGGCATTTCATTACCAGGTTAAAGAAAGTCTGACCAGCAGGCTGCATGAATACAGAAAATAAGGAAATCGCCTCACGATGTGGTGCTTTTTAAAAGCTCCCAGGAAAACGGGAACAATCAACTGGAAAAGACGCCTGGAGGAAACTCTGAGTTCCAGACAATGTGCCAAATGGGGGACGAGCATGAAGAGGCTTTCCAGGTCTCTTATTTTTAAATTTTATTTGTTTCTTGATAAAAGAACTGTTTGGCTAAAAAGTCAAATGCTAGATACATTGAGTAGGCCAAAAATTGTTTGCTTAAAAAAAAGAAGTCAGGGTTTAGAAGTGGGCAAACTTCCGATGGAATACAATGAAACCCCATTTCCAGACGTTGCTTTAAATAGATTTTAACCACAAAACTTTTCTTGGTTGTTCACTTGAGGTTCTTCGGTTATGAGCGAATGAGAGTGCAAGGTATGATAAACGGCCGCCCTTCCTGCCTTCAGAAATGTCTACAGCTGCTGCTTTTGGTATAGAAAGAGCGCTGCTTTGGGGTAACCAATGCCCCATGTCCTTCTTTCTAGGCTCAGCTTTTCGTTCTTGTTTCCCCAAGTCCTCAAGGGGTAAGTTTTAGTATCAAGAACGCAGGAAAAGATTCTGAGTGGGGGGCCAAGTCCTAGCTAGAGACCCCATAATGGCGGCCTCAGAGGTTCCTTGTCCCAGGCTGCGTCCTTCTCAACATGGGGTTTGAGAATAGAAGATGAAACGCGTAGTGCAGTGATGGTCCTTTCCGAGGTTTAGAGAGGCCTAACTACTTCTACTTTTTGAGGCTATTGGTAAATGAAAACAATTTTTTTTTAAGGAAAAACACCAAAGGGGCATTTTTAACTTTCAAAACATGAAATACCTTCATGCCAAAAGTTTAAATTTTTAAACTTTAGGAATGTGAAGCTGGGGACAAGTGGCTCTCCTGGGCCCTTGCAACAGGCCCCGATCCCACCAGGATCTTGACCAGGGGAGCAGCCACATGTCTGTGAGCACAGGCTGATCAGACCGGCATCTCACGACAAGCCCTTCTTAGGATTTGGCCTCTAGGTAGAATGAGCACCTTGCTTTTGTGCAGATGCTTGTATTACTGGTGACCATATGTGATGGATGTGCTTACAGCAGAGAACAGGGCCTGGGAATGTTTACAGCGACGGAGCTCTGGACAAAGGATGGACGACAAACCTGACTCCCAGTGATGGTGGGGGTGGGGCTGGCGGGTAGAGAAGGAAACAGCAAGATGCAGAGGTCAAGTCCAGCCAGAATGTGCCGAAGGGATGGAAAAGCAGTCTCCTATCTACCAGTTTGGACAAACGGCTCATCCATGGAGTTTCCAAGCGTGAATCCCAAGGAATACTGCTACCAAGGCTGCCTGCCTGAGCGTGGTCTGAACTCATGGATAAAACACAGAGAACCAGCCACCTTGAACATCTCAAGAGAGTCTAGAATCAGGGATCAAGCCTGGGAGGTAGAAGCAGCAGGAGGGAGAAGACAACTCTCCGAGGGTCAAAATGTCTACGTGGACAGATGAGGCTTAGAAGCTGAGAGAGAACTGTCTGTGCAAAAACAAAACAAAACCACCCAAACACCCCAACCAAAATCCCTACGCAAGGCTTCATCCTTTACCCCAGACCAATTGAGACATTATATAACAAATTGAATGTATATGCATAATTGATATTCTGATACAGCTCACACAGAAAGCTATTAGATATTTAATTAGCAGGAATTTATTTAAGTTTTTCATGACATTTTTGAGAAAAAGCAAAAGAAATATGAGATATTATTTCTATCAGGTAGACTCACACATGCTCGAACTCTGTGGCTACTGGATTGCTGCTAACCTAGGAGGGAGTCTCCAGTGTTGTATTGCTGGGTTCTACGCTTTTTCACGTCCTATTTGACATTATTAAGAACTTTAATGAAGACATGGAAGGCAAGTTTCTCAAGCGCATCAGAGCAAGAAGGCTGGGCAGGCTGTGCTTTACAGAAGACGGGCCGATGGCTTACAGATGCCTGACGAACCGGAGTGTGGGTGCGACAAGAAGCAGAGCGCAAGAGGCCTCTCAGCAGTGGCCAGAGGACAGCCAGCGTCTTCTGCCCCTCCTTTCAGAGTCAGCCGGGGGTTCTAGAGATCAACTACAAGAACAGGTGGGACAACCGGCTGTGGAAATCACGCTGAGAAGGGAGGTTTGAGTCACGCTGCTCAGCCCGGGAAGACCCCAGCCGGAAACTCTGCCCGAAGAAGAAGGTGGAGGGATATGATGGACAAGGACAGGGAGAGCTGGCAGAATGTGCTGTCCTCAGATCACGGAGGGGCTGACGTGGGGAAGAAAGAGGAATTTCCCTCCCAGGATTCCCAGAGCACTGTACGTTCTGGCTGCAGCACGTAGGAGTAAGCCTCGTGGCACGCAGCTGTGACCTGCTTGACATATTCCCTCGGCTCTTCTGTGCCTGTCGGCTTGCCCCGCTTGCTCACTCCCTGTATCGCCTCCCCTATAAACTTCCTGCATCCAACTCTTATCTTGTGCTTTGTTATGAAGGGAACCCAAACTGAAACATAGGGAATCTTAAAAATCTGTGTCAGAGGAACCGAGAAACATGGGGCACTCCAGGCAGGAGCTGCCGGCCTGTGGGTGCTGCCCCTGGGGCTGCTTATGGAACCTAGGGCCACGGGAATGGAGTGCTGCCACACCTTCCACGTCAGGGATTTTGTGCTACCAAGAGGGCAAGAGCCCCAGCACTCCTTGCCCACCAAGCAGCGCAGGTTCTAGCAGAGGTTACGAGTGGCAAAAACGAGAGGCCTCATGTTGTGATGCAGGGAAATGATTTCACACCATACGTCATGCTGAGGAGCTGACAAGAAATATGAATCGTAACATACAACCAACCTTATGACCTACAAACGACCCCCAGTGTTCAAGCCAACCAGTGCTGCCTGCCCATCGGGCAACAGAGATTTCCTTCCTTCCCATTTGGTCTTCTCTGCATATATTTCAACAACTATAAAGTAGTCATGACACCATTTATCGGCAGTGTTATTCTTTTTCAGGTTACATAAAATAATGATGCTTCTTACTAACGTATGGTGTTTTAGATCTGATGGAATATGTTCTTCTTGATATTTTAAACTTAAACTGATATTCTCAACATATACTGATATTTAATTCCGTTGCTGTCCAATTCAAGACCAAGATAATTCCCTATCACCAAAGCTTAGTTAAAACTCAATTTCAACACATTTTTAAGAGAAAGAAAAATTTTAAAAAATTGCAATTACTACGGATTAATTAGAAGACTTTGCGAAAAAAGAAAAAAGAGGCCTAAAGAATCACCACGACTGAAAGTGCCTGATGGCCACTGATAAGACACACGCTAACAAGAAGAGCCATGAGCAAGGCCCACCAGTAGCCTCCCGGGACATGAGTAAAAACTACAGAGCGACATTCAGTTTGGATGTCCTGAGAGGAGTCATCCTCATGGACAGTTTTTTAGTTGGAATTAAAAAAAAATCTTGACAGTATTTTTTATTTTAGAGTTATGGGGTTCATGTGAGGATTTACTACATAAGTAAACTGCATGCAGGTGGGGTCTGGGCTTCTCAGCGAGCCCTCGCTCTGCTGGTAGTGAATCTGGAGCCCAGGGAGTGGCTGTGTGCCTCTTACGCCTCCTTCCTCCCTCCCCCGCCCCAAGCCGTGCCCAACATCTGTTGTTCCCACCTTTGTGCTTGTGTGTCCATTGGTTAGGGCCCGCTTATGAATGAGAATGTGCAGTACTCAGTTTTCTGTTTCTGTGATCGTTCACTTAGAATGATGGTTCCAGCTGCATCTGTGTCGCTGCAAAGGCCATGACTTTATTCTTCTTTTTGGCTGCATAGTATTTCATTGTGTATATGTACAGTTTTTCTGTATTCAGTCCATTTTTGATGGGCATCTGGTTTGGTCCAAGTTTTTGCTACTGTGAACAGTGCTGCAATGAATGTGTGTGCAGGTGTCTTTTTGGAAGAGTGATTTATGTCCTTCTGAGTATATTCCCATAAGGGGGCTTGCTGCCTCATATGGTAGCTCAAATTTTAGGTCTTTGAGAAAACGCTACACTGTTTTCCACAGAGGTTGAACTATCCTAGATTCCCACCAACAGTGTAGAAGCATCCCCTGTTAATCTGCAGCTACACCAACACCTGTTGTTTTTGACTTTTTAATGATGGCCACCTGAGCAGGGTGAGGGGGTATCTCGCTGTACCTTTGATCTGCATTTCTCTGGTGGTAAGTGAGGCTGAGCACTTCTGCATGTATTTGTTGGCTGCTTAAATGTCCTCCTTGGAGACGTGTCTGGGGTTGTTTTTCTCCTGTCAATTGGTTTGAGTTCCTTGTAGATCCTGGATGTTAGGTTTTTGTTAGACGCCTAGCTTGCAAATATTTTTTCCCATTCTGTGGGCTTTTTACTCTCTTGATGGTTTCTTTTGCACAGCAAAAGCTTCTCAGTTTGATAAGGTCCCACCTGTCAATTTTAGATTTTGCTGCATTTGCTTTTGAGGACTTGGTTATGAGTTCCCTGCCTACTCTGATGCCTGATGGTCAGTTTTCACTTATTTATTTCTTTTAATTTTTTTCTTTTAAAGACGTGGGGTACAATTCAGGGTTAAGTATACAAATGCTCATTACGCAGGTCCCCTTGTTGATGAGGTGTGCCTCCCCACCCCGCAGATTCCCACTACTGCCAAACCCCTGTTAATGGACAATTTTTAAAGACAGCTAACTTACTAACCAAGAGTGCTGGAGAATGAGGGAGTGAAATTAAAGCACTGCTTGCTCCTCTCCCCTGAGTTCCCTCCCACTCCTTTCAGAACAGCAACTCTTATAATTAGACAGGCAGTGTCTGATGCATGGCTTGAGGGTGCCTCCTCTGGCATCCGGCACACAGAGCGCTCACCAGAGTGGTTTAGGAAGATGATAAACCAGACTCAGCAGGAAGGGGCCCAAGTGGTGACAATTAAAACAACATACTGGGCGGAAGGAAAGTTTTCACAACAGCAGGCGACAGAGAAGAATATCCCCAAGTAACTCTTTGTAGAATTAAGAGGTCACCATTTCTGTGGTTATGGGAACCTAATTTTATGATAAGTCTTTCTAAATATCTCCTTCAGGACTCAAGTCTGCCTGTAGGCATGCTTATATCACTGTTATTTAACGCAAAGCTGAAGCTGAGAATATAGAATGCTTTAACTGAAAACACATAGTTCCAAGTGGAAGAACCTCTGGTCAAAGGTTAAGAACGATAGAAAAGCTGATATGCCAGACTCACAGGTATCACTGAACGTTTCTGATATGACCTTTATCTGTAAGAAATAGATGCAAATGAAAACGTCACCTCTGTGGCTTCCCAGGCCCACTTCCTGTACTTTGGATCATGAGTCAGTCGCCACATATACAGGTAAGTCTCCACCACTTCCGGCCGTAGGATGTAGTACTTCTCATTTTGTCTTGTCGCAATGGCTTCAACACCGCCGTCAAATCGGAAAGCTTCTGGTCCCAGTTTCATAACTAAAGGACATGCGATGGGTGAACAAGGGTTACTGTCCTGGACAGTGCTTAGTGTCTGTAACTTAAGCGAAACTGAATGCACAGTCTTCCCTTGGTATCCCTGGGAGATTGGTTCCAGGATCACCCAGCGGACAACACTCCGCTGGAGTCCCTTATATAAAATGGCAGGGTAGTTGCGTGTAACCTATGCACATCCTCCTGGATACTTTAAATCATCTCTAGATTACTTATCATACCGACTGACGGTAAGAAAAAGAGTCTATACGTGTTCAGTACTGATGCAACCATCCATTTTTTCCCCCAAATATTTTAGATCCATGGCTTGTTGAATCCGTGGATGTGGAACCCACAGATACGAAGGTTGGATTGTACTTAACATTCAAGAGAGATGCCAAAATGAACATTTTTAGAAACGGTTATAAACATCACGTGATATATAATACTCAACATGCTTTTAAAATTTGGTCTTCTCAAAGGTCCATTTTAAAAAAATTAATTTTTAAAAATTATTATTTTTTGAGACAGGGTCTCACTCTTTTGCTCAGGTTGGAGTGCAGTGGCATGATCACAGCTCACTGGAATTCCTGGATTCAAGCAATCCTGCCACCTCAGCCTCTTGAGGAGCTAGGACCACAGGCACCTGCCACCATGTCTAGCTAATTTCTAAAAACATTTTTTTTGGGTAGAGATGGGGTTTGCTATGTTGCCCAAGCTAGTCTTGAACCCCTGGACTCAAGTGATCCTCCCACCTCAGCCTCCCAAAATGTTGGGATTACAAGCATGAGCCACTGAACACAGCCTAGAGTCCATTTTATCAAATAGTAACAATTCTTTATTTTTTTTTCATTTAACCCCCATTTACTAAGCACTCTTCAGGTAGGTGCAAAGCACTGCAAGATACCTAATTAACTAGCTAGCAATGCAGTGGTTGGTGTTTCTAAGTCATTTTGTCATAAAAGGCCAATTATTTAATCTTTGTGCTTCAAATTTATATTTTGTAAAAAGGAAGGCAGATTCATGGTTTATTTCACGGGAGATTTGGGGAAGCTTAGCAATGGTTTACAAAATGCTAAGTACTTTTTGCACCGGGAGAGAGACCCTTACCCAATGTTATTGGCAAAAGCAAAGGTCAGTAACTTAGGCTGGCTTAACCTGTATGGCCTGGATTATTGTTTTCTGGCAAACTAAGGTAGATAATTTTAGGCAGAAAAGCAGTGCCTTTTAAGCAAAACTATAGGTCCCATTAAGATATTAACCATGATCTCCAAGTCACAAAGGCACAGTGGCTGTTCTTCTGATGGCAGCAACAGCCAAGTTCCTTATGGAATGAAATCAAAGCACGTGGGAACAGACCACGAGTGAAGAACATACTCACATGTCCGGTTGTAAGACTCATGGCAGGTGCGCGCAATCTCGGCACCAAGTTCAAGGTAGTGCTGGGCCAGGCCCTCGGGAGCGCCATCCGCCCCAAGCGCAAACATGCCTCCCGCAAAACAGGTCAGGTGGCCCATCTTGTGCTCCAGGAGGCCGCCCTTCCACTCCGCGATGTAGGTGAGGCCGCTGCTGGACTTGCGGATCAGGTGAGTCTCGATGGCCTGAGAAAAATACTTGTTTTTAACAATCTCTAGTCTCTTCTCAGATTTACATTAGAAATACCCCGACATTAAAACAACAACAACAACAACAACACACGACTCACAGACTGAGTCTGGCGCTATAAACCCAACCCAACCTGAAATTCTATGCGACTGCTTTCCATGTTTCCCCTCTAGTCACATCTTATTAGTTTTGTTAGTGAGAACTGATTTGATGGGCAGCCAGTGGGTTTGCTGGGCTCCATGACCAAACACTCACACTCCATAGATCCAAAAAGCCATCCCCTTCCTGAAGACAGGCCATGGGTGCGGGGGTAATTGTGGGCTTAGGGCATTTTCATTTTCACAAATGAAACACAACACAGAGCCTAGGCCCTAACATGGATGAAGAACAGGCACATCTGTGGGTGGGATCCAGGCTGGCAGATTCTTCTTCCTGGGGCTCTGGATGTAGCAAGATGCAGCGGAGTCAGACGGCTTGGCTTCAGATCCCAGCTCTGATACCTTCTGCTGAGTGATTTTTGAGAGCGGGTGACTTGCCTGCTGTGTATCCCTAAATATCACTGTCCTCATCCATAAAATGGGAATAGCCGTATGTCCTGAGAGGACTCTGCCACACTGTCTGTTTATGAAGCAGTCAGCACTGCCAGTGGCGCTTCGTAAAGGTCACTTATTCCCATTCAAGTTTCCAATGTGATGAAATTTGAATCAAGTTCCTCTCTAAAATTCTATTAAAAAGCATGCTGGTCTATATCGAGCATATTTGTTTTTTAGAAAAAGAATAAAGATCTTTAAATTTGGGACAAATGATAATGTTTACAAAAGGATTTTTAAACAGCTTTTATTTTTGTATCAGGATGCTGATATTCTTTTAAACTAGACAGAGTAATATGACATTTTAAAAGGCAAAAATGAAGCGTGTTTGGAATTGCTAATTTCCAATTACTCTAAGAGAAAATGTCCCCCTCCTCATTCACTTCATAAGAGGAAAAAGGATACGACAATCTACACATTTACACTGCTATCAAAAAAGCAGAATTTTAGGAAGCACATTTGGGAATAGCAGACACACACAAAAAAACTTGTGACAGAGAAGAATGAATGAAAATGAATACACGGGCTGATAAAAAACTCCCTTACCCTCATTAGAAATAAACAAATGAAACCAAGATGGTAAGAGATAAATGAACATGCTACTGTGCTCATTAACTATGGTCAAGCTCATTTTATTGAGAGTTTAGTTCTTATACTAATGTTTATTCGCATTTAATGCAATTGAACATCTTAGCTATTTACACTTCCCATAACACAAATCGCCGTAAAGTCCTTCAAGCAGATACTTGTTCATCACCCAAGAAATTGTTCCTTCCACATGGCAAGAGTAATAGCTTTTGAGCATGAATTAGAGAAACATTAATACTCTGTTACAGATCCTAAATAAAGCACCACATTATTTTTGGCACGATTCTGACCAAGCTGCTACCACTCAGTGTAAACTACAGTGAGTCCCAAGACCTTCAAAGCAATGGTTTTGTGTGGCCATAGGAAAATGTAACTAAGTACAAAGAAGGAGAAACAGCCCTGAGAGGCTCTAGAAAACTTATGTCAAGGCACAGAGAATTAATTAAGAAAAAATAATATTGTGCGTTTTGTGATTTCACCCTTCTGTATGTGACAATCAAATGGGCTTGATGAAGCCTTCGGAGCCCTAAACGTCTGGCAATTCACCTGTCTGGGTATCATTCATGGCCGTGGATTCGCGGTGTGGCGTCCAGACAGGGCCATAGTAGCCAGCTGAAAGCTCAACATATTTTGCTATTAAAACAACAAAAATGCCACCTTGGGATTAGATGCTTTCTAAAGTCCATTTGACACCAAAGCTGAGTAACCGATCTCCAGGAACTCAACTCTCCAAAACAATAACGTAAGGCATCCTCTCCCTGGTACCGACGATCTTTTAAAGATTTTTAACGCCTTAGCAGAAAGAGACTTTGCCATGTTAGACATAGCTACTTCTTGAAATCAGACATTTAGTTGTTCTAGCTTTGCTTTCTAAGTTGAAAACACACAAGAGATTAAAAATTAGTTTTATTATTAAGACAAGCAGGAAAGCTTTTGATTCCATTTGTTCTTAATGGATTTTCCTGTCAATAACTTGTCTAAATACAAAATGCTAAAAGTTGTATGGGTATAGTGTTAAAAACTGGGGAGAAAATGTTTCACATATTTTAAAGCTGCCTTTCAGAAACATCAAGATCTTAAGAGGTCGGGCACAGCAGCTCAAGCTTGTAATCCCAGCACTTTGGGAGGCTGAGGTGAGAGGATTGCCTGAGTCCAAGGGTTTGAGACCAGCCTGGGCAACTTGGCAAGACCTCATCTCTACAATAAGTTTTAAAAAATGAGCAGGGCATGGTGGTGCACGCCTGTAGTTCCAGCTACCTGGAAGGCTGAGGCAGAAGGATCGCAGGAGCCCAGCAGGTTGATGCTAGGGTGGCTGTAGTGTGCCACTGCACTCCAACCTGGTGACAGAGTGAGACTCTGATTCAAAAAAAAAGAAAAAAAAAGATCTTAGAGGATCACTTTAAGATCAGAATAATTAAAATGTCTGCCAGAACAGTAATTAGAAGATGAGAGAATGGAAACTCTAATATGCGAAGACCAATCCCCTAGGTTAAAACCCGAAACCTCATAGGAACGAGGTCAAGTGGACCTGAAGAGGTCACGTGGATCCCACTCTCGCTTGCTTTTGATATGCAATGTGTGCCTCAATAAAGGCCGTGCCCAATGCAGGCCAATGTTCTAACACCGTGCTTCTGGCCCCTGTATGCGAAGCAGCGAAGACTTGGGATGTGCTTGCTTAGTGAAGCTCCCAGATGACCCTGAGAGGATGCCAAGGTTATGCTCAACCCAGTTAACCAGAGCAAAGCAGGCTGCAACTATAGTTAAATAAATAAATTGGCCTACATCAAAATCACCCAAACCAACTCTACAATAGCTACATCATTGCGACAGCAAATTTTCATTTTTTCTTATAAATTAACTTTGATTATGAACAAATTTCCAAGTAGTCAAGAAAAAGGTCAATTTTTTTTTTTTTTAGGATTTAGCCACAATTTTACATTATTTGAGAGACCTTAACAACTAATATTAAATTACATATATATACATAAAATACTTACCAATCATAAAGGCACTTGATTCTGCTAAAAAAAATTTTGTTCCTAAAAAGTTGGGTACAAGTTCAAGTATGTTATATAAAATAATTTTCTTCTTGAGTTTATTTACTTTCTAACTTTATTTTCATTTTTGATTGGGGCTTACTTGTAAGTTTTTTTAGTTCACTTTTACGCTGGTCACCCCTATAGACTTTGCTAAGTAGTTTCTAACTTACCTTACTGACTTACTATATGTAGTAAGGAAATTCTTATTCACAAATAAATCCAAAGGGCTAAAGTTAAAAGGGACAGGTATTGACACAGACAAATTTTAGTCTGAATTTTGGTTCCACACCTAATCTCTCTCGGGTTTAGTAACCATATCGGTAACATTGGGTGAGTAATATCTAAAGTACTGTGAGGAGAAAAAAACAAACCAAAAAACCGACAAGAAAACAACAACCCTGCCACTTAATTTAATTGTCCACACAGGGGACAACTCGACACACGTCTGTTCCCTCTCATTTCGCCTCCATCATAAAGGATCTTTGAAATGATTAGTGACCTTCCCTTAAAAATTAATTTGCTCAGATTTTCACATGGGGATTTCCTCAGAGAACTGTCTATATATTTCTGGAGACAAGTTTAGTTTATATGGAGGTAGCCATTGGCACCGTCTGTAATCTGGGGCAATTTTAATTTAGCCCATTTTCAGAATACAAATCTAGGATTTTTTTGTCCCACAGTTTTAATTGTGGTTCTAAGGAGGGAACCCCTATTTGTAAAAGAACACCTCTTTTTCAGATGTGACTTTTAACTGAGGTTTGAACCATGGAAAAACTTTTTTTTTTGAGTCGGAGTCTCACTCTGTCACCCAGACTGGAGTGCAGTGGCTGCTCCCGGCCACCGCAGCCTCGACCTGCTGGGCTCCGGCAATCCTTCCGCCTCAGCCTTCCGAGTAGCCGGAATTACAGGCATGTGCTACCACGCCCAGCTGAATTTTTGATTTATTGTAGAGATGAGGTCTCACTGCCCAGGTGGGTCTCGAACCCATGGGCTCAGGCAATCCACTCACCTCAGCCTCCCAAAGGCGTGGGATTACAGGCTGAGCTACCAAGCCCGGCTGTAAAAAACTTTTAACTGCCCTATTAGAAATGAACATATCAGGTATGATTGCTATCGTTATGATTATATTAGTGGATGCTGAACTCTGCCTAACTGGAAATATTTTGTAACCTCCTCATGTGGCATTTCATTTTTTCATTAAAACTTGATTAATATGCACATCAGAAGTTAGAGGTGAGTAGCAAAGATGATTTAAACATTGGGTTACCTGAATGGCATCGAAATACATCTTCTTAGCTTCTAGATCTGTCTTGTCGGACATTAACCATGCCTTGAGCAAATATTCATAGAAGCTGTCTCCAAGTCCTCCCACTGATACATGATCTGGAAAGGGAGGGAAATGAATTTCAAAGCGATGCTGCTTTTAATTCAGATAATGCAGCAAAATCACATTAGCAACAAGGATGCAAAACCCTGTGTCAACAGCAAGTCACTGTTACATTTAAATTCCAACAGATCTCTTATTTTCAGAAAGATGTTCTGGAATGAGCAGATGGGCTATTAACTGATGTGCTATACTCTAAATAATTACCACAGTAGTTCTGTAAACATGAAGATAAAATATATGTAATCACCTCTGATTCTAAAAATCTGGTTCTCTAGTGAAAAACACCAAACTAAAATATTTGACTGTATAGACTTAAGTTCATTTTTATTTGCTTTAGTTCTGAATAATATGAAATTCTGTCAAAGCTATGAGTATGAGCAAATCCTTTTTAAAAAGTGGCTTGCAATAAATAAATAAGAAGCTCCTCAGGTTCCTGCCTTTACTAATTATTTATTATTTATTTATTAATAATTTATTAATAATTTACCACTAATAATAATTTACTACGGATGTTTGGTAAGGTTTCCAGTGTTACCAGTCTGAAGGGTCAGAAGTCTCAGGGGCGGGGTGGTCAGAAAGAAGCCAGGGCAGAAGTCTCCCCCCACTCTCCTACCACAATCCACGCCCACTGCCATTGTCATGCCCGACTCATTCCTCTGTCTCCAGCAATCCTGCGACTGCAGGATAGGTAGTGTCATTGTCAAAGCGAGGAAACTGAAGCTTACAGAGGCCAAATGAAAGGACAGTGTTGGTAAGAGCCATCTGGCCCCGCTCCTGCACAGAGTCTCACGTCAGGATCTGCTTGCTGTCTATCCTATAGTATGAAGTGTATTCTTTTGATTATTGCTTGAATTAATACTTTTATTTTACCAGCACGTTTGCTTACAAAAACAGAGATACTATCTATTTGAAACACAGTTCCTAGAATTCAGAAGAAGTGAGCATTAACAAGAGAGCCCTTTGGACAGGGGCAGTGGCTCATGCCTGTAAAATCTCAGTACTTTGGGAGGCGAGGGGGGAGGATTGCTTGAGTCCAGGAGTCCAAGACCAGCCTGGGCAACAGAGTGAAACCTAATTTCTACCAAAAAAAAAAAAAAAAAATTCAGAAAAACAATTAGCTGGGCGTGGTGGCTCAAGCTGCCGTCCCAGCTTCTTGGGAGGCTGAGATGGGAGGATCAGTCGAGCCAGGAGTTTGAGGTGGTGATGAGTCGTGATCCTGTCACTATGCTCTAGCCTGGGCGATGGAGTGAAACCTCAACTCAAACCCCCACCCCCCAAAAAAACCTAACAAAAATAAGACAGCATTTTAAATTTCATACCTCAAAACCGATTTTATTTACTTATGCTCAAAATAAAACTTTTATTTGTTGACTTAATTTTACAAAAGGAAATCAGTATTTACACTGCTGTCAGTTCTCTTGATTTCTACCCAGCAACTCTAGCAAGCCTAAAACCAAAACTTCTCCACCTTCGGTTACGGTCTCCATCGTCCTTTCGGCGCAGGTTGCCAAAGTCTGCTCATTTTACTTCCTGCGTATGGCTTGAGTCCATCCCCCCGGCTCTGTCCTCACCAATGTGACCCTGGCTCAAGCCACCACCAGCTGCCCCCAAGTCTCCAACGGCCAGTTATCCGGTTTCTTGCTTTCACTCCGGTAGCATGTTCTATTTCAATTTAAGCTAACTGAAATAGACAAAAAATCCAGTTCCTCGGCCATACTGGTGCTCGATAGCGAGAGGGGGCCCTTGCTGGCTATTCTGGGTGGGGAAGGCATTTTCCACACCGCAGGGGGTTTGAGTGGCAGTGCCCTTCAGCGTCGGAGTGGCCCTCTCACCGTGAGGCTCTGGCCACCGCTTTCTTGAGGCCTTTCAGCCCTGGGGTCTCTGGAGACCGGCTGCCCTGCAAGATCCATCCTCTGTCCGTCATCAGTGTTGGGCCACACGCGCTCTGCTTGCTTGCCAGACAGCCCTTCCTTGGGTTCCTCAAGACTACAAGGCTCCTCCCTCCCCCCCACTCCAGGGCAAGGCAGGGCTTGCTCTTCCGGCCTCCACGCCCTCCAGGACCCCTTTCCCGTCCTTTGCAAATTCCTCCTCAAGCTTTATGTTTGGGATCACATGGCCCTTCCTCAAAGAGGCTTCCTCGAACACCCACACTAGGTTGCCTGTCACATTCCTTCGGACAGCGCTCATTAACCAAACTTGCAATTTCGGAATGTGGTAGAATTTTCTTCTGTCTCCTCCACGAGATCATGATCCCAGAGGGTAGAGACCAGACCTATCCCGCTGCCTCGTCCACCAGCCTCTAGAAAGGGTCATGCATGTGGCGGGTACTCAATGACCGAGTGACGAGCAAAGCAGCATTCGTCTACGTCGACCTTAATAAGGACTACACCCGTCCCAGCTAGAAGGGTCATTATTTTTAATTTGTCAAATATGTGATTTTCTTATTGCAGAAAGTCCAGAATTACAGTTTTAATGTTAACGTACAAATGTGTTTTTAAAATCGCAAGTCTGATTCTTAAAGCAGTAGTGGTTGGAGTGACCTTCATTGTTTCCTAAATACATCTCCCCGGAAACCTCTGACATTTACACACTGCACAGAGTAAATACTGTCCCTTCAATAATAAACACTGTTGCTATCAACGTGACGGCAGGAAACAAATGCAAGTGACGCATGGTGACGCAAGCACAGCTTGGTACTGTCACGACAACAGGGACTCCATGAGGTAACAGGGATGACGGCCGTGATCCAGAGGTGTCCTTCAGAGTTAGGGCAATGGGAGTTGAGAGCCAGCTGCCAAAAGCAGCTTGGAGTTTTCCTCCCTCTGGGTCATGATTCTGCGTGGATGGAGGAAGCAGGTTTGGGCACTTGGTTTTTTTTTTTTTTTTTTAAAGGAAAAAGGGTTACATAATGATACAGTTGTTTTAGCTAATTTTGGCAAGTGCTAGTTTCCTAATTTTTTTAATTTCCTGCCTATAAAAATCTCACGATTGGAAAAAACCAAACAGAGGAACTCAGAGTAGAGACCTAGCTTTTTGACAATTTAGCAGGCCGCTCACTAAGCTTCCTTCAGGTCTGCATGGCTGTTTGTACTGACGAAGAGTCCTGTGTGAACATCTTAATGGATGTGGGAGCGAACACGCCTGATTCTTTCGGCAGGGAAGGACCACCTACATTTTGAAAGAACATATATGGTATTTTTTTTTATGTCCAGCTGCTCTAAAGCTAAGGTGTACTGCAGTCACTCAAATAGTATGCTTGTCTATGAAAGGGTAATTTATTTGTTCCTTCATGATAGGAATAGACCCAATACAAGGAAGAATTAAAAGACTCAATATCTCCATTTTTGCATATGTGTAGACTTCCTCTGAATTTAAATTTCCCTTCTGGAAGCAATGCCCCAGGGATGCCAGTGACACTATGCATAGGCAGATGGATAGATAGATGGCTGGATGGATGGAGAAATGGACAGCTAGCTAGCTAGCTGGCTGGTGTTATACAAATCAAAGGGTGACACATGTTCTGTATTTTACAGATTGGGACCCTACACCTGGCCTCAATGGATGTAAGGCCTGTGTATATTATTGGTGACTAGGACCAGATACTGCCTCTCAGCCCAACCAACCGAGGAGCAGGAACAATTGCTAAAGGAGAATACACAGAACCATTACAAGAAACAGAGGCAGAATGACAGATCAGATACAAAGCGCATGCGTGCTCACCCAATCTAAGTACACAAGCACCTCCGAGGCGCAAGATCCTGTGAACCGTGTAAACGAATACGACTTAGATAATGGCTACCATCCTCACACACTTCAGATCCTCAGGAAAACAGGCATGCACATGAATCATCAGGATAAGAAACGGCCCAAAGTGATGGGCAGGGAGGGAGAAACAGCGAGGAGTGGACTCTAATAAATTCCAACCAGGGCCTGGAAGAAGGTGGCCCCTGCAAGAAATGGCAGTGGAGCTGGGTCGGAGGAAGGAGAGAGGTGGCAGGGCTGAGAAACGGCACAAGTCCAGCCCTAAACGTGGCCAAGCAGGCTGAGACTGGAGAGTGAAGAAGTGTGTCTTCCTTGTGGTTGGAATATAGTACGGGCATGGTGGAGGAGACAGATATGAGGCTCATCAATCCTGCTTGTTTTCCTGTCAGGAAACTGGCCTGTCCCGGGAAACATGGCCAAGTGCAAGGTGTATGGGTGACCAGAACGTGAAGCCGAGATGTTCCAGTGCAGTCGACTCCTTCTGTTCTTCTTCATAGCGACTTCTAAATCTTAAAGACTGACATAGCTTTACGTTTCTGCAAATCTCTTTAATGCTTTCCTTACTAGAAGACAGCTGGGTTCTCCTATCTGCTCTACTTTCAATCCATTGCAATATGGTGTTTTGGCTGAAATATATGAAGACAAGTCAGCCTCACACAGTTATGCAGATGGAAAGAGTATTTTAATGGTAATATTCTCTTCAGATACTTGTGGATATTTTTCTTTGATACTACAACAAAACTTGACAAGCAGCTTCTTAACGGTCTAAGTTTTTTTGAAGGTTAGCTGCAATGTGAAATCAGAAATTACATCAATACATTTTTTTGTCTTCTGTCACTTTGAAATATATTGGTCTATCTTGTGCTTTGAATGGGTCTTTTCCCATGCATGACTTTTTTAACATCATGCATTGGTCATTTGGAAAATATTGATACACTAAATTATGTAGCTCTTCCAGATATTGACATATTACATTATGTGAAATTAGAAAACCACATTTATTAATATCACCACCAATCTTACCAGAAAAGTATTCATGTCAAGCTAATGGTGGCATGTATAAGTTTTTCAAAATTCTAAGTTTTATTTAGAAATTCTAAGTTTTATTCAGATCTTGGCCAGGTTTGGTGGCTCAGCCTGTCATCCCAGCACTTTGGGAGGCCAAGGTGGGAGGATTGCCTGAGCCTGTGGGTTCAAGAACAGCCTGGGGAAGTTGGCAAGACCTCATCTCTACAGTAAATTAAAAAAAAAAAAATTAGCCGGGCATGGCAGGGCGTGCCTGTAGTTCCAGCTACTTGGAAGACTGAGGCGGAAGGATTGCCGGAGCCCAGTAGGTCAACGCTGGGGTGACCATGAGCTTGCCACTGCACTCCAGCCTGGGTGATAGAGTGAGACTCCAACTCAAAAAAATCCAAAAAACAAAAACTCAGATTTTATCATTGTTGGCACAAATATTGTCACCTTTTCTTGAAGTAATAGACTCATTTTTGAGAAGAAGTCTACTGATTCACCAAGTCTAAATAACCAATCTGTTTCAGTAGTTCTTTCAAGGGAAAGTGATCCATGAAACAGCAAGTGGCTAGTTCAGCTTGCAACTCAATCACGCAAGAGCTCTTCCTGAGGCAATTACCGTTTTTCCTAATGCAGCAGGAGGGATTTGCCAGCACTTTCTGTTTCATCACACAGAACGCCACAAAGACTTATCCTCAAGGGGTGATATTTCCCAGAATCAATACTTTCTTTACTGTGCCATGAAACACATTTGTAAGTGAAACTGGCATTTTTTTTTAACTGTGGTGAAGAATACCGTGAATACGAATGCTATCTGGTGTTTGCCTTGGTTCTCACTGAGGTTTCAGTAGTTTTATCGACCATTGCTTTGGCAACATAGGCACCAATGTCAACACCGTGAAAAAGGTAGAAAGTCTCAGTATCATAATAAAACTGGTTTTGGTCTTGTGGGCCTCATGAAAGGTCTCAAGGACTCCCAGTGATCCTAGACCACACTTAGGTGAGTGGCAACTTTGATCAGAGTCCTAAGATTCCAATAGTAAGGCCTTTCATAGCGATTGCCAACACATGGATGAGGGTCTTAGCACATTCTTTTCTACTACATTATTCTTTAAGAAGAGGACTTCCAAAGTCACAACGAAGCATCTAAGAATATGACGTTCAAGTACAAAGAAAAACCCAAATCACAGCAAGATGTTGAGACAGCTCACTTAATATCTTCACTTGCTTCCCGTTGTCATTATTTGCCACTGTTTTTCCAGATCAGCCCATTTCTTTCAAGTACTCTGAATATTTATGCCCTGGTCAAAACTGTCTTAAAGGTCTTAAGTGCAGGCTTCCGGCATCAGAAGTCCTTGTACAGCACTTTCCCCTCTCCTAAAAGTAATGACTGGCAGGGAATCTCTACCTGGAGGTTTAAAGTGAAGTAGAGAAAATACCCTGCTTGCTCTTCTAATTTCCCAACTCTGAGAGATTCAGACTTCTCTCTCGTCCTAAAACTAAGCAGAACTAGAGACCATTAGGAAGCAGAGTGACCTGCTGCTGTGTGCAAGACCCTCATAGTCACGAGCACAAAGGAGTAAGTTTTCTTCCTGTCCACATGACCAGCCTGCAACAGGCTCACATTCCCAGGCCACGTGTCCAGATCATCCCTTTCCGATTAACGGCTTTAAATGTGCTTCTATGTCATCGTACTTACTGTTAGACATGAAAAACAAACAGTCCTGTTTCCTGATAATACAGGCTGTCTTAGGACAGAAACCTATTGAAGGAATCATGCACTTTGCTCCTTTTCTAAACATTTCTCAACAAATGTACACGGCCTTCCCCCAACCCGCCCCCGCCACTTGCACAGTACCACAAAGAACAGTGAGAATGCTCATTTTTTGACTTACGTTGACCCCACTGTCCGCTACTGGGATTCAGATAGTTAGGATAAAGACCTTGTGGCTTTTCCAGTTTGTTCAGTACTGTTCGAATATTCATTACCTACAATAGGAATAGAAAATGTTACTATGAAAGTCTAAAAAACAATTTTCATGCCATTCTTCTCTCTTTCTTGACTATCTTTTTTTCCCCATTCTATAATAGAACAAATAAGTTGATTCAGGGGATACAGAGTTAGAACAAAGATAGTTGCTGTCAGCTTACTGTCATTACACAAATAACGGCAGCTAAGTGAATACAGTTGCATTGATTATCTGCCATATGCCAGATGCCACGATAGGAACTAAGGAAACATCAGTGGATAAGCACAGTCACTACCCTTTTGGAATTTTGCATTCTAGTGGGCTGAGACAAGCAAACAATAAATAAGTAAATAAATAAACAGTCGCGCATGGCTTAGCAATGAGGATACCTTCTGACAAATGTGTAGTTAGGTGATGCTGTTGTGTGAACATCATAGAATGAACATCATACTTACACAAACCCAGATGGCCTAGCCTGCTACACGCCTAGGCTATATAATAAAGCCTATTGCTCCAGGATACAAATCTGTACAGCATGCTTCTGTACCAAAATATTTCTATATCTAAATACAGAAAAGACACAGTAACAATATGGCGTAAAAGATAAAAAATGGTCCACTCGGAGAGGGCACTTACCAAGAGTGGACCTAGCAGGACTGGAAGTTTCTCTGGGTGAGTCAGTAAGTGGGTGGCAAGTGGTGCGAAGCCTAGGACGTTGCTGTTCAACACTATAGACTTTATAAACGCTGCATACGTAGCCTACACCACATTTATAAAAAAATTTTTCTTTCTTCAATAATTAATTTTAGCTGACTATAATTTTTACTTTGTAAATCTTCTTTTTAAAAACTTTTTGACTTTTGTAATAACATTTAGCTTAAAACATGAAGACACTGTACAGCTGCACAAAAATATTTTCATTCTTTTTTTTTTTTTTTTGAGTCAGAGTCTCACTCTGTCACCCGGACTGGAGAGCAGTGGCACGCTCATGGCCACTCCAGCGCTGACCTGCTGGGCTTAGGTGATCCTTCCGCCTCAACCTTCCGCCTCAACCTTCCAAGTAGCTGGAACTACAGGTGCACGCTACCACACCCAGCTAAATTTTTTTTCTTTTAATTGTAGAGACGAGGTCTCACCAAGTTGCCTAGGCTGGTCTTGAACCCCTGGGCTCATGCAATCTTCCTGTCTTGGCCTCCCAAAGTAGTGGGATTACAGGCTTGAGCCACCATACCCGACCTATTTTATTTCTTTATATCCTTATCTATAAGCTTTTTTCTATCTTTAAATTAAAAAAAAATTTTTTTTTTAAACTTTAGAACTTTTAAAACTAAGACACAAACACACACACCTGCCCAGGCCTACCCGGGGTCAGGATCCCTGATATGACTTCTTCTGCCGCCACATCTGGTCCCCCTGAAAGGCTTGCAGGGGCAGTAACAGGCACGGTGCTGTCCTCTCCCACGACAAGGGTGCCGTCTTCTGGAACATCCCAGAAGGACCTGCCTGAGGCTGTTTCACAGTTAACTTTCTATTCTATAAGTAGAAGGAATACACTCTAAAATAACAATTAAAAGTACAGTGTAGGCCAGGCTCCGTGGCCCAGTCTGTAATCCTAGCACTTTGGGAGACTGAGGCGAGTGGCTTGCCTGAACCCGTGGGTTCGAGACCAGCCCGGGCAACTTGGCGAGACCTTGTCTCTACAATAAAATTAAAAAATAAGGTGAGTGGATTGCCTGAGCCCGCAGGTTCGAGACCCGCTTGGGCAGTGAGACCTCATCTCTACAATAAATCAAAAAATCAGCCGGGCATGGTAGCGCGTGCCTGTAATTCCGGCTACTCGGAAGGCTGAGGCAGAAGGATCGCCAGAGCGCAGCAGGCGAGGCTGCGGTGGTCGGGAGCGGCCACTGCACTCCAGTCTGGGCAACGGAGTGAGACTCCAACTCAAAAAAAAAATGTACAGTGTAGCGGATACATAAGCCAGTAACACAGTTGTCTATTTATCTAATATTATGTTCTGTCCATAACTGCACATCCTAGACTTTTACATGACTGACAGAGCAGCAGATCTGTTTATATCAGCATCACCTCGAATGTGTGATCATGCACAGTGCTGTGAGGGTTATGACAGCTATGACGCCACTAGGCTATAGGAATTTTTCAGCTCCATTATAATCTTACGGGACCACTGTCAAATATACAGTCTATCCTTGGAAGGCAATTAGGTCCTGAGGACAAAGGCTGCAAAATGGGATTAGCGCCCTTCTAAGAAGAGACACAAGAGAGACCCCCCCTTCCTTCCCTCTGAGCACAGAGAAGAGGTCACTGAGTGCACAGGGGGACAGTGGCTGCCTACGCCCAAGGGAAGAGGCCCAGACGACACTTGCCTCAGAGGCATTTCGGGGATGGCAAGGGCACAGGCCACACACGCGTGGAGGAAGAGCCAGCCCAACAGGCAAGGAGCAGACACAAAGGCCCTGAGGCAAGTGGGTGGGGCCAGGCCACTGAGGCTGGAGGTGAAGGGGCAGAGAGGAGGGGCCAGTGAGCGGCGCCCAGGAGAGCCAGGGCCTCGCCGCCCAGGCCTCACAGGCCACCATGGGAAGACTGAGGGCCAGAGAGACATGGTGGCCAGTTGGCTACCGCAGAGTCCAGGTGAGAGGTGACGGACCCTGGACCACTGGGATGGCCTGGCTGGAGAAAAAGCCTCTCAGAGGGATTTGAGAGGCTAGGAGAGAAGGTGACACACAGAGACAAGGCTTTCAAGGAATCTCGCTGTAAAAGGAAGTCGAAAAGAAGGTTGGAAACAAAGGCAGAGTGGCGGGGCGGGGGCACGAATTCACGCAAATGCCTACGGGTTTGCTTCCCGAAAATGGCAGACCAACTTAACTGTGGCATCACATTTGAACAGCACTCTGGGTTTGTCTTTTCCATACTTGGTTCACACAGTCCAGACACTACGAAACATTTTTAGATAAGGAAACAAAGTTCAGACGGGTCCAGTAACTTACGGCAGGTAGAGGACCAGCTGTGGAAGGCGGGTCCCCTCCCCACAAGAGCGGGGTGCCACGGAAAGACTGCTGCCAGACTCCAGAAAGAGCTACGTCCACCCGGTTGTTATTTCCACATCCCCGGCTACCACTCTCCCAGGAGAGGATGCTGTCCCTTGAGTGCTGCTTGGAGACGCTCACCTTCTCGGCAAAGATGGGGTTTCCTGACAAGTGGCTCAAGTGCATGAACTCCAAGTGCAGGGTCCCGAACTCCGCCAGGATGCTGCTGCCTCCAGAGGCCCAGGGCCAGTTCCGGCCAATGCCACTAAGGAGAGAAGACAGTGAAGAGTTAGGGTCAGACCGGTTCCGTTTTCCACGATTCTGCACAGCAGGCGTGCAACAGCAGCTTCTTCATGGTGGCATCTCGGCCAATGGCCCACTCTGGATATTTAAAGCCCGGCGTTGTCTTCTCGGGCTACCAGTTTCGGCTCAGACGCCTATCTCCAAACTGAAAATTAATGTTGACTTTCAAGTAGGAAAGAAGCTGTTGTGTGCTGCTGATGAACCGACAAATGTTTGGGAAGGGACAGGTGCTATGTGGAGATACACAACCATTCTAAGTAGAATATAAAACAAAATCAGACCCAAACACTCTTACCATGCCCCAGGCCCACATAAAGCTCGTCAGCATTTTAATTGATTTCAGCCTGAGAGTCTAAGACGTTTTAGGCATTGACATTATACACAAAATTTAATTTAGATAAAAGACGAATCTGAAAGATTCATTAGTTATATATACCACCCCTCTCCAAACCCTTCCTCCATTAACTAGACTTCCTTTCTTATGTTTATTTTCACACTATTTATCTATTTCCTAAGTATATTTTCTATGGCATTAACTCATTCCTTGTCCTACTTAGTCTATGATCAAGAATCTCGAGGAGGAGACGGGGCAAGATGGCGACGGCATAGGTGAACTGGTGAGATTCTCTGAACGGACCAAGACTGCAAACTGCTGAATAGACAGACTGTAAAGCAGAGGGAAAAGTGACCAAAACCAGAAGACCCTCATAAGGAAGAACAGGTCATTGCAGAAGAGAAATAAAAGCAACCCCACCTTCCCTCAAAAACAGAATTGAAGAGGGGGAGGGAAAGGGGTAAAGGGAGAAAAATCTACAGAAATGAAGAAAAAACAAAAGAAGAGTATGGGTTTCTCCCAGATGCCTGGGAGAGCAGACACTGAGAAAACTGACTTTGGAATATAAACAATGAAAAGTCCCCAGAATGAAGGATCTCAAAATGCAAATGTAGATATCAAAACAATAATGGAGACATTAAAAAGAGTTGAGGAGACACAAGAAGAAACTAGGAAGGAGCTGATATCTGAGATAACAGTAATAAAGAATACTGTGAATGAAATAAATAACAAATTGATAAGCATGGAAAGCAGAATTACCCAAGCAGAAGAAAGAATCTCAGAGCTTGAGGACCAAAATATAGAAATAACCCAACTCTTAAAACACAGAAAATAAGCTAAAAAGATAGAACAAAACCTTCAAGAGATGAGTGACTTCCTCAAGAGGCCTAACCTAAGAATAATCGGACAACCTGAGGCAGAAAGAGAAACAGAGACCACATTGGAACAAACTTTCCACGAGATCATTCAACAAAATTTCCCTTATCTAATCAGTGACACAAAAATTCAAACACAAGAGATTCAGAGAACCCCCGCAAGACAACAAATGAGAAGACCAACTCCTAGACACATAATAATTCGCCTAAATAAAGTAGGCACAAAAGAAAAAATCCTAAAGGCAGCAAGAGAAAAAGGCCAGATCACCCACCATGGAAGACCAATCAGAATAGCAGCAGATTTATCTGCAGAAACCCTGCAGGCTAGGAGAGCTTGGAGCCCTATCTTCAAAGTCCTAAAGGATAAACAATTTCAACCAAGAATAACCTACCCAGCCAAGCTAAGCTTCATCAGTGAGGGAGAATTAAAATCTTTCCCAGATATCCAATCCCTAAGAACTTATGCAGCCACAAAACCATCTCTACATGAAACACTTAAGA
>NW_007231944.1:0-7163 GCF_000164805.1 Carlito syrichta
TCTTCTTCCCCCCAATCGCCGATGCCGTCTCCACCTTTGGGGTACCCTGAACCCAGCTGGAGCTGGTCTCTGGCATATTATTGAGCTTTAAGCGTTATTTAAGTATTCTAAATAGAAGTCTATCATCAGATATATGATTTGTAAATATTTTTGTTCACTTTGTGGCTTGTCCTTTCATTCTTGTAATGGTGTCTTTTGAAGCACTCTTGATTTTGATGGAGTCCAAATTTTCATGGTTTTTGTTTTATTTTGTTTTGTCTCCTCTTAAGGCTTGTGCTTTGGTAACAATCTGAAAACTCTGACTAATCAAAGTTCATGAAGATTTCCTGTCTTCTTTCGGATATTTTATGTTTTTAGCTCTTACATTGATATGGATGATCCATTTTTAAGTTACGTTTTGTAGGCAATATTTTTTCTCATTGAATTGTCTTAGTACTTTTGTTAAAAATCAATTAACCATAAACATAAGAATTATTTCTAAACTCAATTCTGTTCCACTGATCCATAGGTCTATCTTTATGTGAATACTACACAGTCTTGAGACTGTAGCTTTATAGTAAGTAAACTTTGTTATTCAACGTTGTTTTGACTATTCTATGTCCTTTGCATTCTCATTTAAATATTAGAACTATCTTGTCAATTTTTATAATAAATCCTTGAATCTTCTAATCTATAAACATGGAAAGTCTCTTCACTTATGAATGTATTATTTAATTATTTTCACCAATACTTTGTGGTTTTCACTATACAAATTCTAAATTTCTTTTGTTAAATTTATAGTTAAGTATTTTATTCTATTTCACTTTTGTCAATGGATTTTTTTTTTAATTTACTTTTTGACTGTTGTTAGTTTGCAGAATTACAATTGAGTTTTATATACTGATCTTGCATCCTGTGACTTTACCGAAGTTGTTCTGGAATGCTTTTTCTGTATCTGCTTAGAAAGCCACATGGGTTTTGTCCTTTATTATATTACAGTGATGTACTGATTTTTATATATAAAGCCAACCTTATATGTCTAGGACAAATCCCACTTGTTCTTTGATAATAATCCTTTTTATATGTGTTTAAATTTGGTTTTAAAATATTTTAAGAATTTTTTCATCTATGTTTATGAGGAATATTGAGCTGTAGTTTTCTTGTTTTTGTGATGTCTCTGTCTGATGTTGGTATCAGGAATAATGCTGGCCTCTTGGAATGAGTTAGAAAATGATGCCTCTTATTCTTTGAAGGTGTTCAAGAAGGCTTAATGTTACTCTCCTTTAAATATTTGGTAGAATTCACCAACAAAGCCATCTGGTCCTGGGCTCTTTTTTGTTCAGTAGTTTTTTATTACTAATTCAGTCTCATTGCTTGTTCTAAGTCTGTTCTGATTTTCTATTTCTTTATGAGATAATTTTGATAATTTGTATGTTTTCAGGAATTTTTCCATTTCATCTAGGTTATCCAATTTTTTCACTTATAATTGATCACAGTATTCTCTGATAAGCCTTTTTTATTTCTGTAATAAATAGTAGATCAAGCTAAAAATTTTTCAGACTTGATGTTTTCAAAGAGATAACTTTAGATTTAATTGATTCTATTTTTTTATTTTTTATTTCATTTATCTCAGCTCTAATCTTCATTCTTTCCTTCCTTCTGCTAGATTTGGGTTTAGTTTGCTCTTATATTTTTAGTTATTTGGGTAAAATTGGGTTATTGATTTGAGAGAGATGGTTCTTCTTTTTTAATGTAGTCATCTACAGGTAGCTATAAATTTAACTCTGAGAATGCATCCCATAAGTTTTGGTGTATTTTCATTTTCATTTTTCTCACAGTATTTTTTTATTTTCCTTGTGATTTGTTTGACCAAATTAAGAATACATTGTTTTAATTTATACATATTTGTGAATTTTCCAGTTTTCCTTATGCTATTGATTTCTGGTTTTATTCCATTGTGGTTGGAAAATATACTTTGTTTAATTTCAGTCTTTTTAAATTTATGGAGATTTGTTTTGTGATTTAGTGTATGGTCTATCCTAGGGATTAGTTCATGTGGACATGAAAAGAATGTATGTTTTGAAGTTGTTGATTGGAGTTTTCCATACATGTCTGCTAGGTCTAGTTTGCTTATACTGTTGTTCAAGTTCTCTCTATTTCTGTTGATTTTTTTCTCTAATTGCTCCCCTGCTTCTCTCTCAGAAGGACCACTGTGAATGCATTGGACTCACCTGGATAACCCAAGATAATCTCTCCCTCTCAGAACTATTAATCAACAAGGCTCAGTGGCTCAGTATGTAATCCCAGAACTTTGGGAGGCTGAGGCAAGTGAATTGCCTGAACCTGTGGGTTTGAGCCCCCCCCCCCAGGCAACTTGGTGAGACCTTGTCTCTACAATTAAAAAAAAATTAGTCAGGCGTGGTAGTATGCGCCTGTAGTTCTGGCCACTTGGAAGGCTGAGGTGAAAGGATTTCCGGAGACCAGCAGGTCGAGGCTGTGGTGGCTGGAAGTGTGCCACCACACTCCAGTCTGGATGACAGAGTGAGACTCCAACTCAAAAAAAAAGAACTATTAATCACATCTGCAAAGTCCCTTTTTATCTTTTTAAAGAACATACTTACGAATTCCAGGGATATTAGGAAATGGTAACATAGAATTGGCATCTTTAGAATGCCATTATTCAGCCTATTATATTAACTATATAGTCTTAGCTTAAATACTTAACTACCGAAAGCACACTCACTACCTCTGACACTGACTAGACAGGCATGGAGGGAATGGAGAATTACTGAGCAGAAGGTTAAGAGGTTAATAGGCTTCCCATGAACTGCAACTAGTATGAAACAGGCATAAACTTCCTATGGCTTCTAACTGATGTGAAACTCACACACACACACACACACACACACACACACACACACACACACGCACGCACACACAAAATAGATAAAAGCCAGCACTCCCTACTCTTAAGCACATCTCCCTCTTGGAGATCTTCCACACTCCCCCCTCTCAAATGTATACTTTTTGGTTCACATTAAAGCTCCTTCCTTTGCTTCCTATGACTCATCCTTGAATTCTTTCCTGTGATAGAGTCAAGAGCCTAATCCCAGGTAACTCTCAGGAAAAGACTTCCAACTCCCCAAGAAGGATTCAACCGTGGCAGTACACTGGGCCTAACTGGGGAGGGAATTCTCAATCTCTCTCTCTCTCTCTCTCTCTCTCTCTCTCTCTCTCTCTCTCTTCTCTCTCTCTCTCTCTCTCTCTCTCTCTCTCTCTCTCTCTCTCTCTCTCTCTCTCTCACTGAGGCGATCCTTCCCAAGCTTGCTGCCATCACCTCTGGGGTAGAATAACATTGACTTAGAAATAGGGAGAAAAAAGTGCACAAATACAGTGGCATGGGGCAAAATACAACATCAAAGTAGCATTTTGAAGTGTTCTAAAACTGTCGGAATGATGGATATTATTCTATAAGAATAACAAGTGACTTCAGTGTATAGGACAATGAAAATAAGACTGAAAAACTGTATTTAATGTACTTAATATTTTAATGTGACTTAGTAAGATGTTTTACATAGGGGAGTCACTCTTTTTTTTTATGCTTCAAAGTAGAGAAATTCTAAATCTTTCCCAAATGTTGTTGCTGTTGTTGTCATTTTTAAGGACATGGGTTTGTATCAGAAGCATACTCTGAGTCTCTAGATATGAGTTTTATGGTGTAGTTTTCATTCCCAATAATAATAGTTGTGGGCTTATTCCTGTGTCTGTCACACAAAATATGCTTCACAGTGGGAAGATTTTATAAATTAGGGGTTATGTTTTATACTGAGCTTTTTTGTAACTGGAATTAAAAAAGATGATGGTTCATCTTTATTTGTGTGACTCATATTGCGTCCAGCTTGAAAGACCTTGATCTGACTTCTATTCAATTAAGTTTTACTGCTTTGTACTCTACAGCCAAACCATAACTATAAACCTACCAGAAAAGTTATGGCTGAAAGAAAGAACATCACAACATGTTAACTGCCCTCTTTCCATCATTTAGAAATCTCTAGTTGTGAGCCAGGAAGTTTCTGACCAGTAAATTCAAAGTTAAATGTTGATGCTCCTTTGTTAGACTTTATTTTGAAATTTTTGTTTACCAAGGTAAGAACTTTTGAAAGATAACTATGAAATCCAATGGAAAGTTACATGGGAATGGTTTTGATGGCTTCTTGGAGTATGATCAGATGATACAGTTGCATGTCCTGGTTCTGTTACTTAAAACTTATATAACCTTGGCAAGGTCAAATAATCTGTTTGAGCCTCAGTTTTCTTACCTGTAAAATGAGGATAATAAGTACTTCACACAGTTTTAAGAATTACTAGAATGTGCTTTGAAAAGTGTAATGTGCTAAACAAATGGAATACATTGCCACTATTTTCAAGTGGAAAAAGAAACTTCTCCTCTTGAATTGCACATATATTGAATTGCATTATCAAGAATAAATGTATTTTGTGAGAACAAGTACTCCATACAAGGGTATGATAAATTTCAAATGTCTAGATTATGAGGCTGAGGAGACAAATGAAGACATTTTGTTTACATTTATCTCCATGTAAGCATATGAGTTTTCCTTCCATTTTTCAGCCACAGTCTCAACTCCAAACAGCTATCTCACAAATAATTGGTATCTGGTTAGGAACAACTAGAGGAACATGACAAATCTACCCCAATACTACAGGAGAAAGCATCTGAAGACACAAGTCCCTTTATTGATAGATCAGATGTGCCACATTTATAACAGTAAAATAAAACACTTGGTCAGGTACATCAAAAACATAGGATGTGTCACTAATATTTAGAATGAATTATTTAATGATTCACAAATGATAATGAGTGTCACCCTCTCAAATTTAGTCTTTTAAAAATGATAGCATTAGAAATAGCGTGAGTGATTTAGAGATACATTCACTGAGAATATGAATCTTTTGGCTGAGTATTTGTGAATACACACACACATGCACATATGCATACACACATGTATACACACTTGGAGTTCAATTAAGTGAAAAAAATTACTTGGGATTTTTTTATTATGTCTTTCATTTCCACTGTGGGTTTGAAATAAAATTAATGCTCTAGAGAGCATAATTTCTTTCAACATTACTCATGAAGAGCTAAGGAAAATGTCTCTCTCTAAATAATTTAGAGAGATTTAGAGAATACAGTGCGATACAGACAGAATTTTTTAAATTTCATTTTTGAGAAAAGTGAAATGAGAGAAATATAACTCCTTCATTGATTAGTGTCATTCAAGTGCATGGAGGTACATATATCACTTGCCTTAATATTCCATCACTGGATCCCAGCCGTATGGCCACATCTACCTATCCTCGTCTTGACACCCCTCAGTCAAGCTTCAAAGGGAAACCGAGCTGACTGAGATCAGGTCACATGTCCTTACTTTGGGTGCCAGCAGATTCAATAGTGAAAGGTAAGACTCAAATTTCCATTGAGATTTTTTTCATTAGGGAATTCTCCAAAATTAGGAAAACTTTGGATACCAGTGACTGAAAAAGAAAATCACTACCTATTACATAATTAGTTCATTAAGAAAATGTGGGAGATGGGGCAAGATGGCGACGGCATAGGTGAACTGGTGAGATTCTCTGAATGTGAGTTCCCAAAAAGGCTATTACTTCTCTTCCCCCATCCCCCAGCCCACCACCAACCGTGCTGGTGCCAGGCCTGGGAACTTCAGTCCCACGCAAGGCCAGATATTGCGCCCCCCCTCCACTGCTGCCATTCTACTCGTGTGTGGAAGTCTCCAGTCCCAGCCCCCTCCAGATCCCTCCTCAGCTGCATTGTCTCCAGCCCGGGCACCCGGCACCAAGCCGCCGGTCACATAGGGAGGCTCTGGGCGCCTGCCCCTCAGAGACACCAGTCCCATTCCTGGCTGAAGTACTCTATAGGGGGCCCAGTGCCACTCTCGCCATTCACCGCCTGCCCTTTGGAACTTTGGAGCTCTGGAACTCCGGGTCCACCCTGGCTGAGGCACTCAGCATGAGACCCCAAGCCGGAGGACCCAGACAAGCAGAGAAAAAAACAGATCTGCTTAAACTGCCTCGCCATTCTCCAGGCAGAGACTTCCATTGCCCCACCCACCTATCAACAAACTTTACCTCATTTCCTAAGGCCAGATATTGCAGGCTGTGGGGAAGTTTTGGGTCCCTGCTCCCTCCGGCTCTCTCCCCGGCTGCATTGTCTCCAGCCCGGCACCCGGCGCCGGTCACACAGGGAGGCTCTGGGCGCCCACCCCTCAGAGACACCAGTCCCATTCCTGGCTGAGGTACCCTGTGGGGGGCCCAGAGCCACTCTCGCCACCCACTGCCTGCCCTTTGGTGCTTTGGAGCTCTGGAACTCCGGGCCCACCCTGGCTGAGACACTCAGTGCGAGACCCCAAGCCAGGGGACCCAGACAAGTGGAGAAAAACAGATCTGGGTAAACTACCTTGCTATTCTCCAGGCAGAGACTTCCATTGCCCCACCCACCTATCAACAAACTTTACCTCAGTCCCTAAGGCAACAACACGAAATAGGAGACAAAGCCCCACCCCTATGCTGCAATGAAAAACAAAAGGGAGAGGCTGGAATCAGAGATCACAGAAGTGACTCTAGTCTGATTGCTTATTTTGACTTATGATTTTATCATTGAAACTGTTGGTCTAGATTACGTTTGGTGTTTACCTTCTGACTTATACTGTTTCTTGATTTTTTTGGCCTGTCTCTGTGTAGCTGTCAGTATTCTTTAGGGAATCTTTCTTACCTGTCTTTTTTCACTTCTTCCCAGTCCTGTGTCTCTCTCTCACCTGATAGTTGGTATGTATATCTGTTTTCCCTCTCGCACTTCTCTCTTTCGCTTATTTTGACTTATGATTTTATCATTGTAACTATTGGTATAGATCACGTCTGTTGTTTACCTTCTGACCTACACTGTTTCTCGATTTTATTGACCTGTCTCTGTGTAGCTATCAGTACTCTTTAGGGAATCTTTCTTACGTGTCTTTCTTCACCTCTTACCGGCCCTGTGTCTCTTTCTCACCTTATACTTGGTATGTATATCTGTTTTCCCTCTCGCACTTCTCTCTTTCTAACTCCCTATTGACCCCCCTTCCTCCATTATTTTCCTCTTTTATATGCCA
>NW_007231945.1:0-9506 GCF_000164805.1 Carlito syrichta
TCACTCATATAAAGGACCTTGAACATCCAACGTAATACTATAAGAAAATGACCGACAGTAGTGGGAAACTATGGGGGGGGAGGGAGATGGGATTAACGGTAGCAAATATCTGTCTGGGGACGGGGAAACACCTCTTATCAACAGAGTGCCTGAATGAAATGTATTTGTATACCTAACCCTTAACTGTACCCCACAACATCATAATAAAAAATATTGATTAAAAAAAAGAAAGAAGAAAACTATCAACTCAGAATTCTATATCCAGTGAAATGTTTCAAGAATGAGAAATAAAGATATTTTTAGATAAAACTAAAATAATTCATCATCAGTAGACTTGCATTACAAGAAATGCTAAAGATAGTTTTTCAGACTGAAGAGAAATAAAACCAGACATAAACATGAATCTTCAGAAAAGAACAAAGGGGAACTGAAATGGTAAATATCTGGGTAAATAAAAAAAATTTTTTTTTTCAAAAAAAAAAAAGGCCTCATCAACAATTAATTAGACTCTACATGGTTGATTTATGTGTGATTATATTTAATACTAAAGTTGCCTCCTCAGAATACCCTTCTTTCACAAATGTCCTGAGGACATACATTCCTTTTTTGTTTTGTGTTGTGGAAGCTCCTTATTCTCCTAAAATCCTGTTGTCCTACCCAGTTTAGCATGTCTTAGCTTTCCATTGTTATGTTGTTTTTTTTTTCTCCTTGCATTTGAAATTTTCTCCTTCTCATAAAGGTTGTTTTAACCACTATGTACCACAGGAAATAAGGACATTTTGGTTTTGAAGTCAGATATTTTTACATCTTGGTCCAAGCCTCCATCCTTACTTCCATATGACTTGGTATTTGAAGCTTCTAAGACTCAGGCAAGATGACTGCAGCTGATTCAAGCATTCTTTCTATGTTCTAAACAGAAAGAAAAGGAAGTACCAGGGTGGAAGTAAGATTTTCTATAGGAAGGGAAGGGTGCTTTCTCTAGGGACTTCTGGTTATATCCTATTGGCTATTGGCTAGAATAGTGCCATATGGCCCCTCTAGATTAAAGAAGAGCGTGGTATTTAGAGCTTTTAGGAATGACCCTGCAATCCCCCCACTGGGAATATACCCTGAAGAACTCAAATCATTCTATCAAAAATATACCTGCACATGAATGTTTCTTGCTGCATTGTTCACAATAGCAAGAACCTGGAACCAACCATGTTGCCCATTAAAAGAGGACTAGATTTAAAAACTGTGGTACATACACACGATGGAATACTACGCAACCATAAGAAAGAACAAAATCATGAATTTCGCAGCAACCTGAATGGAGCTAGAGACTATAATACTGAGTGATCTCTCACAGAAACAAAGATCTGAGTATCACATGTTCTCACTCATATAGTGGGCCTTGATCATCTACCATAATACTTTAAAAAAAAAAGACTGACAGTGGTGGGAAACTATGGGGGGGTAGGGAGGGGAAGGGAGGTGGAACTAACGGTAGTCAATATCTGTCTGGGGATGGGGAAACACCCTTATTAACAAGGGTGCCTGAACGATGCACATTTGTATACCTAACCCTTAACTGTACCTCACAATTTTATAATAAAAATATGTTTAATAATATAAATAAATAAATAAAATAAAAATAAAGAAGGGCTTGGAATTGGTTTCTTCCTTCTCCCCCCATCTACAATGTTAGAGGAAATTGAGGGATGGGAGAATGGGTTGATGATGATGATTATTGAGTAACCCTCCACTCTTTGTTATGGGTGTTATCCCTCAGGAGGTGGAGAAGTTCCACCAATGTGGAAGGCTTACTATGGTATCTTTATTTAACTTCAGTATATTATCAAGTAATTAAAATTACACACGTTTTGTTAGGTGGTATTCATTGGTTGTGTTATCTAATTATAACTGAATGAAACCTCACATAAAAGACAAGTGTCTTAAAAATGATTCTTGCAGATAAACCATAATTTGAAGATAATAATTAAATAAAGACAAACTACAAGACAATGTCATTATCACATACATTCTCAGTTTATTATTATTTTTTGTTATGCTAAATTTCTTATTTTTAAGTGTATTTATTTATTTAATTTATTTATTTTAAAGATGTGGGGTACAATTCAGGGTTAGGCATACAAATGCTCATTATGTGGATATCCTTGTTGATAAGGTGTACCCCTCCTTCCCCTGGCAGTTTCCCTCAACTGCCAATCCAACACCCTTCCCCTGGTAGTTTCCCACTACTGTCAATCCCTTGCTTATAGTATTATGACAATAGTTCAAGTTCTGCTTATGAGTGAGAACATGTACTTTGTTCTTTGTTTCTGTGACAGATCCCTGAGTATGATCGACCCTAAATCCATCCAAATTGCTTCGAAGTCCATATGTTTGTCCTTCTCTATGGTTGCATAATATTCCATTGTGTATATATACCACTTTTTAAAAATCCAGTCCAGCTTTGATGGACAGCATGGTTGGTTCCATGTTTTTGCTATTGTGAATAGAGCAGCAACAAATATGTGTGCAGGTATCTTTTTTTGTAGAATGATTTGACAGTCTACAGATTCAACACAATACCCATTAAATTACCGACATCATTCTTCTCAGACCTGGAAATGACAATACAGAAATTCATATGGAAATATAAATGACCACAAATAGCCAAAACAATTCTTAGCAAAAGAAACAAAGCAGGAAGTATCACACTTCCAGACTTCAAACTTTACTATAAAAGTAATCAAAACAGCCTGGTATTGGTACAAGAACAGGCATATAGACCAATGGAACAGGATAGAGATTCTGGAAGCAAAGCCTCAATTCCTCAACCAACTCATCTTTGACAAAGCCTCCAACAACAACCACTGGGGAGAGGAGATCCCATTTAGTAAATGGTGCTGGGAAACTGGCTGATCATATGGAAAGATTGAAACAGGACCCTTACATATCACCATACACAAAAATTAATTCTAAGTGGGTTAAAGACCTAAACATAAAACCTCAAACTATAAGAACCTTAGAAAATGCAAGAGACACCCTTATGGAAATTGGAACTGGTAACCAATTCCTGATCAAAACCCTAAGTGCCCATAACATAAGAAATAAGATAGACAAGTAGGACCTCATCAAACTTAGGAGCTTCTGCAAAGCAAAAGAAACCATCAAGAGAACAGGGAGACAGCCCACAGAATGGGTAAAAAAAATTTCTTTTAAAGATGTGAGTTACAATTCAGGTGTAGGTCTACAAATGTTCATTATCGAGGTACCCTTTTTGATGAGGTGTGCCCCCCCTTCCCTGGCAGTTTCCCACTAATGCCAATCCCTTTATGATAGTATTATGATAACTGTTCAAAGTCCACTTATGAGTAGGAAGATGTGGTACTCAGTTCTTTGTTTCTGTGATAGATCACTTATTATTATAGATTCTAAGTCCATCCAAGTTGCTGTGAAGTTCATAATTTTGTCCTTCATTATGGTTGTGTAATATGCCATTGTGTATACATACCATATTTTTTTTATCTAGTCCTCTTGTGATGGGCAGTACAATTGGTTCCATGTTTTTGCTCTTGTGAATGATACTGCAATAAACTTGCATATCAGGTATCTTATTCATAGAATGATTTTAGTTCTTCCAGGCATATTCCCCATACGGGGATTGTGGGGTCATATGGAAGGTCAATTTTTAGATCTTTTAGGAATCACTGATCTATTTCCACTGAAGTTGTAGTAGTTTACACTCCCACCAACACTGTAGAAGTGTTCCCTTTTCACTGGATCCTCTCCAGCATCTGTTGTTTTTTGAGATATTGATGATGGACATCCTGGCTGGAGCTAGGTGGTATCTCAGTGTGGTTTTAATTTGCATTTCTTTGATGACTAGTGAGGCTGAGCATTTTTTTATGTATCTGTTGGCTGCTTGTATGTCTTCTTTTGAGAAGTATTTATTCATATCTTTTGCCCACTTTGTAATGGAGCTGTTTGTTTTTTTCTTTTCAGCACATTTGAGTTCCTTGTAGATCCTAGATCCTAGATTCTGGGCCTTTGTCAGACATAGAGTTGACAAATATGTTTTCGCAGTCTGTGGGCTATTTCCCTGCTCTCTTGATGGTTTCTTTGGCTTTGCAGAAGCTTGTCAATTTGATGAGGCCCCACTTGTCTTTCTTATCTCTTATGGCATGGGCACTTGGGGTATTGATCAGGAAGTGATCACGAATAGCCAAAACAATCCTCAGAAAAAAAAAAGTGGGAAGTATTACACTCCCAGATTTTAAACTGTATTATAAAGCTATAATAATCAAAACAGCCTGGTATTGATACAAGAACTGTCATATAGACCAATGGAACAGGTTAGAGATTCCGGAAACAAAACCTCAATTTCTCAGCCACCTTATCTTTGACAAAACCTCCACCATCAACCACTGTGAAAAGGAGAACCCATTCAGTAAATGGTACTGGGAAACCTCCACCATCAACCACTGTGAAAAGGAGAACCCATTCAGTAAATAGTGCTGGGAAACCTGGCTGACCACATGCAGAAGATTAAAACAAAGACCCCTACCTATCCCCATACACAAAAATCAGTTCTAAATGAATCAAAGACATGAACATAAAACCTCAAACTATAAGAATCTTAGAAATACAAGAGACACCCTTATGGAAATTATCACAACCTAAACATATCAGATTAAAATTCAGGTAAAGAAAATTTATTAAAGAAACCTCAAAATTAAAGATAAGTCTTATCTGAAGTATAGGCTTTTGAGATACTAGCACGAAGCTATCGTAGTCTAAAAATGACTCAGAAGTTAAAATATGTGAACATCAGGCATTCAGAACATGGAAATAAACCTCTACAACTTATTTTTTAGCAATGTTTAAATTTATGGGATTGTCATTCCATTACTTAAAAAATTTTAGTGAATTTTATTTTCACCTTTAAATTTTTTATTTTAAAATTGTGGGGTACAATTCAGGGTTAGGTATAGAAATATTCATTGTGCAGGTACCCTTGTTGATGAGATGTGACCCCCCCCTTCCCCAGGCAGATTACCATTACTGCCAATCCCACCTACCCACCCCCACCCACCCCCACAGTTTTCTGCTGCCAAAACTTTTCTTATAGTATTACAATGGTTGTTCAAGGGCACTTATGAGTGAGAACATGTAATATTCAGTTCTTTATTTCTATAAAAGTTCACTCAGTATTATAGACACTAAGTCCGTCCAGGTTGCTGTGAAGTTCATGAGTTTTTGGTTGTGAAAGATTCCATTGTGTATATGTACCACATTTAAAAAAATTCAGTCCTCTTTTGATGGGCAGCACAGTTGGTTCCATGTTCTTGCTATTGTGAACAATGCTGCAATAAACATGTGTGTGCAGGTATCTTTTTTATAGAGTGATTTGAGTACTTCTGGGTATATTCCCAGTAGGGGGATTGTGGGGTCACATGGAAGGTAGATTTTTAGAACTTCTAGGAATTGCCACATGTTTTCCAGAGAGGCTGTACTAGTTTACACTCCTATCAACGTGTAGAAGTGCTCCCTTTTTACCACATCCTCTCCAACATCTGTTATTTTTTGAATTATTGATGATGGTCATTCTGGCTGGAGTTAGGTGGTTCCTCAGTGTAGTTTTAATTTGCATTTCTTTGATGACTAGTGAGGCTGAACATTCTTTTATGTATCTATTGGCTGCTCGTATGTCTTCTTTTGAGAGCTGTCTATTCATATCTTTTGCTCACTTTGTAATGGGACTGTTTGTTTTTTTCTTTTCAGCATGTTTGAGTTCCTTGTAGATCCTAGATGTTAGACCTTTGCCAGACATAGGGTTGACAAATATTTTTTCCCAGTTTGTGGGTGATCTCCTTGCTCTCTTGATGTTTTTTTTTTTTTTTTTTTGGCTTTGCAGAAGCTTGTCAGTTTGATGGGGTCCCACTTGTCTATCTTATCTCTTATGGCATGGACACTTGGGATTTTTTATCAGGTATTGGTTGCCAGTTCCAATTTCTATAAGAGTGTCTCCTGAATTTTCTAAGGTACTTATAGTTTGAGGTTTTATGTTTAGGTCTCTGATCCATTTAGAGTTGATTTTTGTGTATGGGGATAGGTAGGGGTCCCTTTTCAATCTTCTGCATGTTGTCAGACAGTTTTCCCAGCACGATTTACTGAATAGCTTCTCCTCTCCCCAGTGGTTGGTGGTGGAGGCTTTGCTGAAGATGAGTTGGTTGATAAATTGAGGTTTTGCTTCTGAAATCTCAATTCTATTCCATTGGTCTATATGCCATTTCTTGTACCAATGCCAGGCTGTTTTGATTATTGTAGCTTTGTAATAAAGTTTAAAGTCTGGGAGTGTGATATCTCCTTTGTTTTTTCTTTTGACTGAGGATTGTTTTGGCTATTCGTGGTCATTTATGTTTCCATATGAATTTCTGAATTGTTGTTTCTAGGTCTGAGAAGAATGTTGCTGGTAATCTGATGGGGATTGAGTTAAATCTGTAGATTGTCTTAGGTAGAATGGACATCTTAAAAATGTTGATTCTTCCAATCCATGAGCATGGAATATTTTTCCCCTTGTTTGTGTCTTCTTTGATTTCTTTGAGCAGTGTTTGTAGTTTTCATTGTAATGTTCTCTCACATCTCTGGTTAGGAAGATATAGAGGTATTTCATTTTTTTGTGGCTATTTTGAATAGAATTGTGCTTTTTATTTGGGTTTCTGTTTGTTTATTATTGGTGTGTAGAAATGTGATTGTCTTTTGCACATATATTTTATACCCTGAGACTTTGCCAAAGTCCTTTATCAATGCAAGGAGGTTTTTAACAGATTCTCTTGGTTTTCGAGGTATGGAATCATGTCTGCAAAGAGGGATAACTTGATCTCCTCTTTTCCTATTTGGATACCCCAATTGCCTTCTCTTCTCTGATTGCTCTAGCTAAAACTTCCAAAACTACGTTGTCAGGGGGGGTGATAATGGGCATCCCTGTCCTGTTGCAGTTTTCAGGGGAAGTGGTTCCAATTTCTGTCTGTTTAGCAGTACGCTGGCTGTGGGTTTCTCATAGATGGTTCTTATTATTTTGAGGTATGTTCCATCTATGCCTAGTTGTCCGAGGGTTTTCATCAAGAATGGGTGCTTGATTTGATCAAAAGCTTTTTTTGCATCTAATGATACAATCATGTGGTTTTTGTTTTTACATCTGTTGATGTATTAATTACGTTTATGGTCTTACGAATGTTGAACCAGGCTTGCATCCCAGAAATGAAGCCTACTTGGTCGTGGTGGGTGATTTTTGAGATGTGTTGTTGAATCCAGTTTGCTAGAATCTTGTTGAGATTTTTAGCATCTATGTTCATCAAGAATATTGGCCTGTAGTTCTCCTTCTTTGTTGGATCTTTACCTGGCTTGGGTATCAATGTGATGTTAGCTTCATAAAATGATTTAGGGAGAGTTCCATCTTTCTCAATCACCTGGAATACTTTCAATAGAATTAGTATGAATTCCTTCTTGTATGTTTTGTGGAATTCTGCTAGAAAGCCATCCGGTCCAGGGCATTTTTTTGTAGGTGGTGTTCTTATGATATAGTTAATTTCTTGGATTGTTATTGGCCTATTTATGGTCTCTATTTATTCTTATTTCAACCTGGGGAGATTGTGTGATGTCAGAATGTCCTCCATTTCCTTTAGGTTTTCAAGTTTGTTTCCATACAAGTGTACATAGTAGTCTCTGATAATCTTTTGTATTTCTTCAGGATCAGTTGTGACTTCATCTTTTATGTTTCTGATTGAGTTTATTTGGGTTTTTTTTCTTGGTCAGTATAGCTAGGGCACCATCAATCTTGTTTATCCTTTCAAAGAACAAGGTTTTTGTTTCATTTTTTTGGTATTATCTTTTTGTCTTCTATGTCCTGAATTTGGGCTTTTATTTTGGCGATCTGGATTCTTCTGCTGATAGGGTTTTGGTAGTCTTGCTTTTCCAGTTTCCTTAGGTGACTTGTTAGGCTGTTAACTTGTGATCTTTCCATTTTCATCATGTATGTTTGTAGAGATATGAATTCCCTCTTACTACTGCTTTCATGAAATCCCAAGGGTTTTGGTAAGATGTTTCTTTATTTTCATTTGTTTCCAGGTATCTTTTAATCTCTGTTTTGATTTCTATGTTGACCCGGGAGCTTCTTAGCATCATGCTGTTTAGTGTCCATGTCTTTGTGGGTTTGGGGATAACTTTGTTGTATTGATATTTACTTTTTATACCACTGTGGTCTGAGAAGGTGCATGGCAAAATTTCAATCTTATGAAATTTGCCTATGCTTGATTTATGGCCAAGGATGTGGTCAATCTTAGAGTGCATTTCATGTGGTGATGAGTAGAATGTATACTCTGGGTCATTGGGTGAAGTATTCTGTAGGTATCAATTAAGTCCATTTGGTCAAGTGTCACATTGAGGTTCCAGATCTCCTTGCTGATTTTTTGTCTTGATGATATGTCTAGGGTTGTGAGTAGGGTATTAAAGTCCCCAGCTATGATAGTGTTAGAGTTATTATCTTTTTAAGTTTGCCTAGAACCTGCTTTATGAAAGTTGGTGCTCCTATTTGGGGTGCATATATGTTTAGGATGGATATTTCTTGTTGATGGATTGAACCTTTTATCATTATATAGTTATTTTATGTATCTTTTTAAATTTTTGATAGCTTAAAGTGTATTTTGTCTGATATTAAGATCACAACTCTTGCTTTCTTTTGTGTACCATTCACCTGAAATTTTGTTTCCCATCCTCTTACTTTGAGTCTGTGAGTGTCCTTTCTGGTGAGATAAGTCTTTTGGAGACAATATATTGTTGTCTCATGATATTTTATTCATTTTGCCATTCTATGTCTTTTCATTGGTGCATTTAGTCTATTTACATTCATGCTAATTATTGAAATGTGAGAGTTTATCCCTCTCATGATGTTCTTATAGAGTTGTTGCTTGATTTTTGGGTTGACTCATGTGTGTTTTCAATCTTTTTTCTGCACTCTTGTGAAGAATGTTGTCATTCTTTTTCCCTTTCTTCTGTGTTTAATGCTTTCTTAAGTGTTTCTTGTAGAACTGGTCTAGAGGCAACATAAGTTCTTAGGGATTGAATGTCTGGGAAAGATTTTAATTCTCCCTCACTGATGAAGCTTAACTTAGCTGGGTAGGTTATTCTTGGTTGAAAATCATTTATGTTTGAGAACTTTGAAGATTGGGCTCCAACCTCTCCTAGCCTGAAGTTTTTCTGTAGTCAAATCTGCTGTTATTCTAATTGTTCTTCCCTGGTAGGTAGTCTGACCTTTTTCTCTCGCTGCCTTTAGAATTTTTTCTTTTATACCCACTTTGTTTAGGGGAATTACTATATGTCTGGGAGTTGGTCTTCTCATTTATTGTCTTGCAGGGATTCTCTGAATCTCTTGTGTTTGAATGGTCACATCACTGATGAGATGAAGGAAGTTTTCTTGAATAATTTCATGGAATGTTTGTTCCAGGTGGTCTCTGTCTCTC
>NW_007231946.1:0-9547 GCF_000164805.1 Carlito syrichta
CCCACCACTGTCAGTCATTTCTATGGTAGTGCATTGGATGATCAAGGTCCACTATATGAGTGAGAATATGTGATACTCAGATCTTTCTTTCTGTGAGAGGTCACTCAGTATTATAGACTCTAGCTCCATCCAGGTTGCTGCAAAATACATGATTTTTTTTCTTTTTTATGGCTGCATAGTATTCCATCGTGTATATGTACCTCATTTTTTTAATCCAGTCCTCTTTTGATGGACAGCATTGTTGGTTCCAGGTTCTTGCTATTGTGAACAATGCTGCAATAAACATTCGTGTGCAGGTATCTTTTTAATAGAGTGATTTGAGTTCCTCAGGTTATATTCCCAGTAGAGGGATTGCAGGGTCATATGGGAGGTTGATGTTTAGAGCTTTTAGGAATTGCCACACTGCTTTCCACAGAGGTTGCACTAGTTTACACTTCCACCAACAGTGTAGGAATGTTCCCTTTTCATCACACCCTCTCCAACAACTGTTATTTTTTGAGTTATTGATAATTGCCATTCTGACTGGAGTTAGGTGGAATCTCAGTGTGGTTTTGATTTGCATCTCCCTGATGATTAGTGAGGTTGAGCATTTCTTCATGTGTCTGTTGGCTGCTCGGATGTCTTCCTTTGTGAAGTGTCTGTTCATATCTTTTGCCCATTTTATAATGGGGGTTGTTTGTTTTTTTTCTTTTCAGCACGTTTGAGTTCCTTGTAGATCCAAGATGTTAAGCCTTTGTCAGACCTGGAGTTGGAAAATACTTTTCCCCAGTCTGTAGGCTGTCTCCCTGCTCTCTTGATGGAGTCTTTGGCTTTGCAGAAGCTTGTCAGTTTAATGAGGTCCCACTTGTCTATCTTATCTCTTATGGTCTGTGGGTTTTGGGTTTTGTTCAGGAATTGGATGTCAGTTCCAATTTCCATGAGGTTATAACCTTCATTTTTTAAGGTTCTTATGGTTTGAGGTTTTACATTTAGGCCTCTGATCCATTAAGAGTTAATTTTTGTGTATGGAGATAGATAGGGGTCCTGTTTCAATCTTCTGCATGTGGTCAACCAGTTTTTCCAGCACCATTTACTGAATAGGTTCTCCTTTCCCCAGTGGTGGGTGGTGGAGGCTTTGTAAAAGATGAGTCAGTTGAGAAATTGAGGTTTCACTTCTGAAATCTCAATTCTATTCCATTAATCTATATGCCTTCCTATACCAGTACCAAGCTGTTTTGACGATTGTAACTTTATAGTAAAGTTTGAAGTCTGGTAATGTGATACAGCCTGATTTGTTGTTTTGTTTTGTTTTTTTTTTCCGGAAGATTGTTCTGTAATTCTTGGTTGTTTGTGTTTCCATATGAATTCCTGTGTTGTTTTTTCTAGGTCTGAGAAGAATGTTGCCGGTAATTTGATGGGTATTGCATTGAATATGTAAATTTTCTTAGGTAAAATGGACATCTTCACAATATTCATTCTTCCAATTCATGAGAATGGGATATTTTTCCACTTGTTTGTGTCACCTTTGATTTCTTTGAGCAGAGGTTTGTAGTTTCCATTGTAAATGTCTTTCACATCTCTGGTTAGGAAGATGCCAAGGTATTTCATTTTTTTGTGACTATTGTGAATGGAATTGTGCTTTTTATTTGGGTTTCTGTTTGTTTATTATTGGTGTAAAGAAATGCAATTGTTTTTTGCACATTTATTTTACATCCTGAGATTTTGCCAAAGGCCTTTATCAGTGTAACGAGGTTTTTGACAGATTCTCTTGGGTTTTCAAGGTACACGATCATGTCATCTGCAAAGAGAGATAACTTGACTTCCTCTTTTCCTATTTGGATACCCCTGATTGCCTTCTCTTCTCTGATTGCTCTAGCCAGGACTTCCAATACTATATTGAACAGGAGGGGTGAGGGTGGGCATCCTTGTCTTGTTCCAGTTTTCAGGGGAAATGGTTCCAATTTTTGTCCATTTAGGAGTATACTGGCTGTGGGTTTCTCGTAGATGGCTTTTACTACTTTGAGGTATGTTCCCAGTATGCCTAGATGTTCGAGGGTTTTTATCAAGAAGGGGTGCTGGATTTTATCAAAAGCTTTTTCTGCATCTAATGATATAATCATGTGATTTTTGTTTTGACATCTGTTGATGTATTTTATTACATTTATGGTTGTTTTTTGTTTTTTGTTTTTTGTTTTTTTTGAGGTGGAATCTCACTCTGTCGCCCAGACTGGAGTGCAGTGGCCACTCCTGGCCACCGCAGCCTTGACCTGCTGGGCTCTGGCAATCCTTCTGCCTCAGCCTTCCAATTAGCTGGAAATACAGGCATGCGCTACCACGCCCAGCTGATTTTTTGATTTATTGTAGAGATGAGGTCTTGCTGCCCAGGTGGGTCTCAAACCCGCAGGCTCAGGCAATCCACTCACCTCAGCCTCCCAAAGGTGCGGGATAACAGGCTGACCCACCTAGTCTGGCTCATTTATGGTTTTATGAATGTTGAACCAGGCTTGCATCCCAGGGATGAAGCCTACTTGGTCATGATGGATGATTTTTGAGATGTGTTGTTGAATCTGGTTTGCTAGGATCCTGTTGAGAATTTTATCATCTATGTTCATCAAAGATATTGGCCTTTAGTTCTCTGTCTTTGTTGGGTCTATACCTGGCTTGTGTATCAATGTGATGTTAGCTTCATAAAATGATTTGGGGAGAGTTCTATCTTTCTCAATCGCCTGAAATACCTTCAGTGGGATTGGAATCAGCTCCTCCTTAAATGTCTTATAGAATTCTGCTGGAAAGTCATCTGGTCCAGGGCTTTTTTTTTTTGTAGGTAGTTTTCTTATTATGTAGTCAATTTCCTTGATTGATTTTGGTCTAATTAGGGTCTCAATTTCTTCTTGTTTCAACCTAGGCAGGTTGTGTGATGACAAAAAGTCCTTCATTTCTTTGAGGTTTTAAAGTTTGTTTCCATACATGTGTACATAGTAGTCTCTAATGATCTTTTGTATTTCTTCAGGATCAGATGTGACTTCATCTTTTGTGCTTCTGATTGTGCTTATTTGGGTTTTTTCTTTCTTTTTCTTGGTTAGTCTAGCTAGGGGACCATCGATCTTGTTTATCCTTTAGAAGAACCAGCTTTCTGTTTCATTGATTTTTTTGTATTATCTTTTTGTCTTCTATGTCCTGGATTTGGGCTTTTATTTTGGTGATCTGGATTCTTCTGCTGAAATTAGGGTTTTTGTGGTCTTGCTGTTCCAGCTTCCTTAGGTGGCTTGTTAGGCTATTAATTTATGTTTCTTCCATTTTCTTCATGTGCATTTGTAAGGATATAAATTTGCCTCTTACTACAGCTTTCATGGCATCCCAGATATTTTGGTAAGATATTTCTTTATTTTCATTTGTTTCCAGGTACCTGTTAATCTCTGTTTTTATTTTATCATTCACCCAGGAGTTTAGCATTATGCTGTTTAGTGTCCATGTCTTTGTGGGTTTTAGGGGGACCTTGTTTTTGTTAATGTTTATTTTTATTCCACTGTGGTCCAAGAAGGTACATGGTAAAATTTTGGTCCTTTTAAATTTGCTTATATTTGATTTATTGCCAAGTATGTGGTCAATCTTAGAGTACATTCCATGTGGTGATGAGTAGAATGTAGATTATGTGGTCTTTGGATGGAGTGTTCTGTAGGTATTAATTAATTACATTTGGTCAAGAGTCACGTTGAGGTTTCAGATCTCATTGCTGGTTTTTTGTCTTGATGATCTGTCTAGGGTTGTTGAAGTCCCCAGCTATGATGGTGTTGGAGTCAATATCTTTTTTTAGTTTACCTAGAAGCTGCTTTATGAAAGTTGGTGCTCCTATGTTGGGTGCATATATGTTTAAGATGAATATTTCTTGTTGATGGATTGAACCTTTTATCATTATGTAGTGGCCTTCTCTATCTTTTTAAATTTTTAATAGCTTGAAGGGTATTTTGTCTGACATTCAGATTGCTACTCCTCCTTTCTTCTGTGTTCTCTTCACTTGAAAGTTTGTTTCCCATCCTTCTACTTTGAATCTGTGAGTTTTCTTTCTAGTGAGGTGAGTCTCTTGCAGGCAATAGATTGTTGCCAATGTTATTTTATCCATTTTGCCATTCTATGTCTTTTCAGTGGCGCATTTAGTCTATTCACATTTAGGCTAATTATTGAAATGCAAGAGTTGATCCCTGTCATAAGGTTCTTACACAGTTGTAGTTCCTGTTTGTTTGTTATCTTTATTTGGTTTTGGAGTTGGTTCATGTGTGTTTTTAATCTTTTGCCTGTACTCTTGTGAAGAATGCTGTTGTTCTTTTTTCCTTTTATTCTGTGTTCAGTACTTTCTTAACTGTTTCTTGTAGAGTTGGTCTGATGGCAGTGTAGGTTCTTAGGGATTGGATAGGCCTCAACCCCATTCTTCAGAAATCTGCAAAGTCTACAATAAGTTCAGCAAGGCAGGCTTTAGAAGGCTAAAGGGAGACATGTTATTAAAGAATCCAGCAAAGGATAAAGTTGATAGAATAACAATAAGGATCTAGCATCATTAAATGGCAATGCCAAACCTATACCATCTCTGATCAACCAGCAGAGTTTTTATGCTACGAATCTCTGCAAGGTGAACATATTCATGGATATCTTGGTACTTACACATGAATAGTTTTAGTCCATGTGTCCATCTGGAATAGGGTACTTAGGTTAGGAAAAGAAAGCAAATCTTGACCTCAGATTATTCCTAACTATACCATCAAACACATATATGTGGTTGTCTCATTTTAAATTAATTCTTCTAATAATTGCTTTTTAAGAAGCTCATGAAATATTACTCATCTTTTTCATTTTAATGCATAGAAATGCAATCAAGAAGATTTAATTACTTACCAGCATCACACTCTAATGAGGGGGAGGAACTGGATTCAAATCAGGTTGTGCTCTTTTTATTCACAAGTAGGACATAGGTTTTAGCCCTTCCTGTAGACGGCTAGATCAAATACCATCCAATTACTATTAAAATGCAAAAACGCTATTAAAACAGAAATGTCCTTAAGGCATAGAGCAGAAATTTCTTTGCTAGTCCAAAGAACTGTTAAAACATCTCTGGATATTTTAAATTATTGAAACATTTTACTAAACTATTTTGAAAAGTAAGACACTGAGATAACAGAGTTCATGTTCTCATTAAATAAAATTCATTAATGTGAGCTATATCATTGGGTGCAATAATAAGAAAAAGTAAATTCTTTAAAATTTATCTTTTAAAATTAAATAAAAAATTTAAAAATTATCTTATTTGAAATTTTTAGATCATATGCATATACATTATACATGAAAGGAGAAATACAGTAAAATATAGAGAAAGAATAAATTCATGCAAACTCCACAATTCAAGGCATTGACACTTTTATATCTGTCTCAATTATTTATGTTAAATAGTGACCTTTTTGTTAATTTGTAGTTTTCAATACAATAGTTCTAGCGTTTCCTATTTTACTTCCTTTTGGTAAACAATTTATTTGTATCCATCTTTTTACTATGCTATTCATATTTTTCATAATGAAAATGGTTACTCTCATTCTTCTTGAAAGATAATTTTTCTTCTCCCAGAAACTCCGGCTAGTTCTAACATCTTTTTCCAGTATTTTCACAACGTATTTTAGGCAAAAAAAAAAATTTTTAAACATTTTCTTTTCAAATGAAGTGCAACTTATAATAGTTTTGCTAGTCATAGTACCTCTCTGGATTCCTATTTACAATCTTAAGAAGAAATCAATATTATCTCATGGATTATGTGCCAATATAACTTCTTAAGAGAAAGAGGGCAGCTTTTCACTTTGAAATGTTTATGACCTTGCCAAAGAGTAGGATAAAACAAAACCCCAAAACTCAGAAAAATCTTCTCAAGATTAGATGCTAGAGAAGGAAAGATGTTAGGAATATGTGTAACAGACCAAGTCATTATATACATCCAAACATAAATTCCACACTGAAGAGAAAACATAAATAAATTGGCACAGATATGTTTTTAGTTTTTCTCACAGAACTTATTTTGAAAAGTAATGCATTATTTTTTCACTTCTTATTGCTGGTTTCCAACCAATTAATTGGCAATGAATACATAGAGTAGCAAAAATAAACACACAGCAAATTAGTAAATAAGTAAATGAAAAATAAATGCAAAAACTTCAGGGATAAACATTTTTGTAACTATTGCCTGAAAAACAAAAATGCTTAAAATGCCCATTTGAATGGACAAAATACCCATAATTATGAAGTAAAGTGTGATGTTATATTTTGTTTTCACTTTACAGTCACATCTCCCCCCAAATCAGACAGACCAGACCTTCCACAATCAATGCTCCTTTTCACCTTTTACCCCTTCCCTATTTTAATACCCTGTCAGTCCAATGGAGATGTCTTCATACATTTCTCCACCTAATCCTGTGTGCCTTTAGAGTGGACACCATAAAAAATATAATGTAGTCAAAAGCAGGGAAGGAGGAAACAGCTGCAAAACACACATCTGATAAAGAACTCATATACAAAATATTCAGAGACCTCTTGAAACTCAAAAAAAGAAAATTAACAGTCTGGTTAAAGATGGTCCAGATACCTTCCTGTACAGATACCTTACCAATGAAGATAAATAAGCTTATGAAAAGATACTCAATCTTTTTATGTCATTAGGGAATTGCAAATTAAAACAACAATGAGCTACCACTACACATCTACTAGAATGACCTAAATCTGGAATACTGATAACAAATGCTGGAGAGGATGTGGTGCTACAGGAAGTCTCACTCATTGCTGTTGGAAAACAAAAATGATATTGTCTTGTAGTTCCAGCTACTTGTAAGGCTGAGGTGGAAGGATTACCTGAGCCCAGCCCAGCAGGTCAATGCTGGGGTGACCATAAGAGTACCACTGCATTCCAGCATGAGTGACAGAGTTAGACTCTCACTCAAAAAAAATAAAAAGGTAATGTGCTGGAAGACAGTTTGAGAGTTCCTCACAGAACTCAGTATATTCTGCTATGCAATCTAACAATCAAGCTTCTTGATATTTGCCCAAATGAGTTAAAAAAATTGCATCCAAACAAAAATCTGAACGCAGATGTTAATAGCAGCTTTATTGATAATTGCTAAAAAGAAATGATCTATGAAGCCATGAAAATACAACAAATAACATTAAGAGCATTTTACTAAACAAGATCAATGTTCCCCTAGCTAGATTGACCAAGAAAAAGTGAGAAAAAACCCAAATAAGCACAATCAGAAACACAAAAGATGAAGTCATATCTGACCCTGAAATACAAAAGATCATTGGAGATACTACATACACTTGTATGGAAACAAACTTGAAAACCTTAAGGAAGTGTAAGACTTTCCGAATTCACATAACCTGCCTAGGTTGTAACAGAAGAAATTGAGACCCTACATAGACCAATAACAATCAAAGAAATTGACTACGTAATAAGAAAACTATCTACAAAAAAAGCCCTGGTCCAGATGGCTTTCCAGCAGAATACTACAAGACATTTAAGGAGGAGCTGATACCAATCCTACTGAAGGTATTCCAGGCGATTGAAAAAGATGGAACTCTTCCCAAATCATTTTTCAAAGCCAACATCACATTGATACACAAGCCAGGTAAAGATCCAACAAAGAAAGAGAATTACAGGCCAATATCTTTGATGAACATAGATGCTAAAATTCATGGAAATTGGAACTGGCATGCAATTCCTGAACAAAACCCAAAACCCACAAGCCATAAGGGATAAGATAGACAAGTGGGACCTTATTAAACTGACAAGCTTCTGCAAAGCAAAAGAAACCATCAAGAGAGCAGGGAGATAGCCCACAGACTGGGAAAAAGTATTTGCCAACACCAGGTCTGACAAAGGCTTAACATCTTGGATCTACAAAGAAATCAAACATGCTGAAAAGAAAAAAACAAACAACCCCATTATAAAATGGGCAAAAGATGTGAACAGACACTTCTCAAAGGAAGTCATCCAAGCAGCCAACAGACACATGAAGAAATGTTCAACTTCACTAATCATCAGGGAGATGCAAATAAAAACCACACTGAGATACCACCTAACTCCAGTCAGAATGGCAATTATCAACAACTCAAGAAATAACAGCTGCTGGAGAGGGTGTGGTGAAAAGGGAATACTTCTACACTGTTGGTGGGAGTGTAAACTAGTGCAACCTCTGTGGAAAGCAGTGTGGTGATTCGTAAAACCTCTAAATATCAACCTCCCATATGACCCCACAATCCCCCTACTGGGAATATATCCTGAAGAACACAAATCACTCTCTAAAAAAAAGATACCTGCACATGTATGTTTATCGCAGCATTGTTCACAGTAGCAAGAACCTGGAAGCAACCATGCTGCCCATCAAAAGAGGACTGGATTTAAAAAATATGGTATATATACACGATGGAATACTATGCAGCCATAAAAAAGAACAAAATCATGAATTTCACAGCAACCTGGATGGAACTAGAGTCTATAATACCGAGTGACCTCTCACAGAAACAAAGATCCGAGCATCACATGTTCTCACTCATATAATTGACCGTGAGCATCCAATGTAATACTATAAGAAAATGACTGATGGTACTGGGAAATTGGGGGTGGGGAGGGAGAAGGGATTATCGGTGGCAAACATCTGTCTGGGGACGGGGAAACACCTCTTAACAACAGGGTGCCTGAACAAAATGTATTTTATACTTAACCCTTAACTGTACCCCACAATATCATAATTAAAAATATTGATAAATAAAAAAAGAGCATCTTACTGAGTGGAAGTAGGCAATCTGAAAATCTAAAACTGCATGAGTTCAACAATATGGCATTCTGGGAAAAGCAAAATGATGGAGACAGTAAAAAGACCACTGGTTTTAAGTGACTATGGGGAGAGGATGAAAGGAGAATTTTTAGGGAATTGAAACTGCTCTGTATGAGAATACCATGGTAGATACAAGACATTATACATTTGTGAAAACCCACAGATGCACAACAGCAACAGTGAATTCTGATGTAAACTGTGAACTTTGGGTGATAAAAGGGTGCCAGTGTTTGTTCCTCATTTGTAACAAATGACCCCTCTGGAGTGAGATGTTGATAGTGGGGGAGGATGTGCATGTGTGAAGGAGGGGCATATAGGTAATTTCGGTACCTTCTGTTCAGTTTTAAATTCTGTTAAAACATTTGTAAAACACAGGGACGCTACCTGTAACACCAGTTATCTGATAGTATCATAGGGAAGTAACTCATATAATGTATATTTCTCAGAGCCTACCAAGATATTTTCTGGGACTCATGGAACCATCAGAAAGGCAGAGATCACATCTCTTGCTCTTTGGAGCCATGTCTTTATAACCAAAGATATGATCACTACCTCCCTACTGCACTCTTCTCCCCTCTCATTTTCTCCCACACATGTACTCTTGCTTCTGATCTCATCCCAGATTCTGCTCTACCATGATTCTTTTTTAAGGCAGGATTTATTGAGAGGATAAAAAAGCTGCCATAGTGGGAGGGGACCCGAAGGGG